>NC_089840.1:134076053-134376053 GCF_035609145.1 Eleutherodactylus coqui | reverse complement strand
CTCTACTACTGTTGAACTTTATTCCTGTGTATTCCCATGGGTGTCTTATTCTGACGTATGTTTTACTAGTGACTAAAGGTTAAAGCCAGATTTAAAGACCCTAGATTGGATAGAAATCAGCAAAGCCAAATCCCACGCAGTTGGTTAAAGCCATTCACTTATATATAAGAGAGCAAAGTGGAGAGAAAATTCAAGTAGCAGGTTAGATGGAAAGACACTAATGTAGACAGCAATAAATGTGCCAACCAATGCAGACTGATAGATAGTAAGAAAAACCCAAGCAAGATACTAAGAAAAGCAAAGACCATTAATAGCCGAGTCAGAAGAGAGAAACGCAAGGAGGTGAACATACGCTAGAGACCAACCATTGTCAAGGAGAAGGAGAAGAATTCCCGTAAGACCTGTGACCGAGCCATCAATGACCATGAGAGTGCTTCTACTTGCTTTCTTCGTGGCATCCTGTGGTGGACTCAGGAGGTAAGCCCGTATAACGCTCAGAATTTATTTTCTTTTCGGTTTCATGTCAATCTACACAGCACTTTTCTACAAATGATAAAATGAAACACATTTACAATTTTTGCTGTGCCAAAATTTTAGTGGAAATTATTTTAACCCTTTAAAGACAAGGCTATTTCTGTCCTAGAGGACCAGTCACTCTTTAGCGGTATTACCCATGTAGAGATTTAATGGCTCTAATTTTTTTTCCTAGCCTGCCAAAAGTATTCTTACTGCATTTGTTTTTCTGTCACATACAGTGTTATACTTTAGTACCTTTTTTCCAATGAAAATGTTTTCTGGGTTTTTTTAAATTATTTTATTAAGGGTAATCTGTACAAAATGCCAAAAAAAGATTATTTTAAATTTACAGTTCCTTATTTATAAAATTATTCTATTTATGGTAAAATAAAACACAGGAACAGGTTTGTCATTTTGTTTTGGATGTTATGATATGATTTGTATAATCTTGATTTACAGAGCAGCTATGGTGACAGTTTAGTTGGCATCGGTCTTTTTCCATTTTTCACATATATTTTTATTTTATTATGTTATTTTTTAAAATTTATTTTTGTAACTTTTTTAACACTTATGTCCTCAATGATGTCATATAAGACCTCCTGGGAGACATTCACACTCTAGTTTTTTTTTATTTCACACCTTTTCACTGTAACTGGAGCTTCCATAGGACCCGGTTAAAGGGGAAAAAAACTCCTTTAAGAAAAACAGGGATCGCATGCTGTATTCTGTACAGGAGTCAGAGATTACATTGTATGCTGCTGACAGACTGTGCGAGAATAATGGAACTGTGTGCAGAGCCCAGCCCACATGCTGTGCTCTGCAAACAGCTCTAGGAGGCCCTTTTACATGCAAATGAAGATGATAAAGTGTTAATTGACATTAGTGTGCATTAACACTTTATGCAAAACAATCGCTAAAACTGTCAATCTTTCAATCGTTTGAAAGATTGTCTTTGCATGTAAATGGGCCATTACTCTTGCTGTGTTACAGAAAAAATGTATTATAATTGAAAATCTGGAAATGAAATTTAAAATTTACACTTTCCTCCTCCACTTAAATTCCTGTGAAACACCTAGAGATCACAGATTTCACTAATCCAATTTTGAGAACTTGGTTGCAGTTTTTAAAATGGGGGGATTTACCGCAGAGCTGTGGGTAGCTATCCAGGCGGCTCAACCTCCCTCCAAGCATCTTCCATCCACCTGTGTAATCGATGCCACATCAAGTTGCTGCACTTTCCGGGCTAGAGGGGTTCCTACAAGATATTAACTCCTGTCCCATGACTTTTGTCATGTCAGTGTAAAATGACAGGAACAATAAACATCAACTAAAGAACTAGCAAACTGATACAGACAGAGAGAGGACGCTGCCTGAGATGGCTTAGAGCAGTGATGGCAAACCCTCATGCACATGCAAAGTATCAGCGGATGTGAGGTGTTTTTCTATTTAAAAAAAAACTCCCATCACTTTAGAAGTGTTTCCCATCGTTTTCAATGGGAAACCTCGCGTTGGAAAGAACGGGATTCATATTCGTACCCGAAATTTGCATCTTGCAACCACAAATCTTGTGTGCGATTTTTCGCGGCCATGTGAAAACGGCTTAAATCAGCCTGAGGTATGCTGCCACACGCAGAGTGGCCTCAGTAGTAATAGTGTACTCTATATTGGTCACAGAATAATAGTGCCCACCACAGTGCCCTCCGTAGTAATAGTGTGCCCTATATTGGCCTTAGTAGTAATACTATTAAAACTGGGACCGATATAGGGGACACTATTACTAATAGAGTTCCCTATATCAGCCCCAGTAGTAATAGTGACTCCCACAGTTGCCCCAGTAGTAAAAAAGCCCCTGAGACTGATATATTTATCTCCTGCTTGTCTTCAAGGCAGCTGCACCTCTGCTTGGTACTGCTGCGGATAGAAAATGTGTGTGCACCCAGATTCCTCCTTCCTTTTCCTCTTCTCCCATGGAACCAAGCAGGAGAGGTCAGGGTAGGAGGAACCCAGGTGCACACACTACGGTCATTATGTGCATCCCGCAGAAGCGCCAGTGAGTGATTACCACCCAGGGAGCCGGGGGAACTTCCTGATTGGTAATCACTTTCATAGTGACCCAATGTCCCGAAAGCAGGACAAAAGTCTTTCCTGCTTAGGGACCCTTGGAACAGTAGGACACAGGGTCCCAAAGCGGAACAGTCCAGCCTAAATTGGTGATGTCTGGTCACCTTATTCTAGTAGTACTAGTAACAAACGGTGCACATGTCCACAGAGGGGGCTCTGAGTGCTCCCTCTGGCACGCATGCCATAAGTTTACCACCACTGCCTTAGAATCTACTAGGGAGGGGAAAGGAGACAGTAGGCGAGGGTAGGAGTTGCTCATGTTGTGCTGGCAGCAGGACCATTGTAAATTCCAGGCTTTTGGAAGAGGTAGGTTTTCAGGTTTTTTTAAGCTTTCAAAGGTGGTGGAGAATCAGATATGTTGGGGTAGCAAGTTCCAGAATATCGGCCTCTCACTAGCCAAGCCAGAAACCTACTGCACATTGAAGTGAGGCAATCAGCCCGAAACAGCTGTCCTTGTATGGTTTCTAGCTTTGGCTTACAATTCCCATCATTGTTTCACGACTTGTTTAAAAAGTCTAAGACTGACCTGCAGGAATTCTGCCTTCCAATAGGTGGTTGCAGAGGTATTGTTCCATCTTCCCAGTTGCATATTTGCCATAGGAGCATGGATGGCCTAATATGTCTCCTCAAACCTTCTAAGTGCTCTCCTTAAGGAGGAACAATACCCTTCCTAACCCAGAGTATAGGTGACACATAGGAGAAATCCTGGAGGCAATTATGTGAGGAGCAGACTAGAAGAGAGCAGAGAAGAAGGACTTCTGAAAAAGAGAGATTATGTGTGAGAAGTTATTGGGATAATAGGCAGAGATGTATGGAAGGGACAGGTTGTAGATGGTCTTGATAATATCTTGAATTTGATTCTCTGGACAATGAATAGCCAGTAAAGAAATTGGCAAACAGGAGATGCAGGAGAGTAACACGAGGAAAGGTGGATTAGCTGGGCAGCAAAGTTAAGGATGGATTGGAAGGGCAAAAGTGCACTGGATGGGAGGTCACCGAGAAGGATGTTGTGGTAGTCTAGATGGGAAATGATGAGGGAATGCTTTAACATTTTAGATCACTCGTGTTGAGGAAAGGTCTATCCAAGAGCTGTTTTAGAGCTGGAAGCAGCAGGAAGCAGATAGGGCTTTTAAAAGGAAAGGGCAGAGTCAGTTACACTGAGATAGCAGACTCTTGGAACTGTTGTAAGTATGAAGCCATAGATTGTGATTGGTAATGCTGATGGTGGTGTTGAGTGAGGTGGAAGAAAGATGATGAGTTCAGTTTTCGAAAAGTTGAGTTTTAGGAACCTGGAAGAGAAAAAGGTATATAAATTACATAGTTAAATCACCGTATACATTTTTAATTATTTTTATATATTAATACATGTTTTATTTTCAAGTACAGAATACCAAAATTATAGACCTCGCATCCCTGAAATCTTTATTCAGCTTCCACTCAGACTCATATCTATAAGAAAAATAAATTATGTTTCTCAATTTCAGGGAGTTAAGGAGGACCTGGCACAAGGGTTGGACTACTGGGTGTTGCTGCTATAAATGGTAATCAGGTAGCAGCCACACCCAGCTCCATATGCATGAAGGTGTCTAAAGGCCTCTTTGCCACATTAGAAATGACACAAGACATCGGGGGTCCTGGTACAGATTTTTCCTTGGGCACAGAAGCTTTAAGGTATGCCTCCTAATTGCCCCCAGACCGTCAGAAAACATTATAATGGGCACCATATATTCTAATGAGTGTATGTAGATTAAGTTCTGATACCTCCAGCAGCTCCTACACTCTAACAGCCCAATGAATATCATACAATACGTACCTGTATCCCTTCACCAACTGTTGCTCAAAATGTCAACTGGCTTCCTCAAACAAATGAACATTCAATTCAGCCATATGTTCACATGTTAGAGAGTAAAGCCTTAGCCAAGCAGCTCTGGAACTGGATTAGTGCCTGAGGAATAAAAGTATTGGGTGCTGAAATTCAACATCCTCAACCTTCCTTTTCCCTGAAATCATCTGTCGGTGGAAAGTTGAGCCGCCACATACACATCAGAGTCGTCCAACTCTGTTGGGTTCAGATGACTAAACTCTAATGTGCATGAGGGTCTGTAGTGCCACTTATGCAGTCTTGGGTGCCATCTGCTGTATCAGATTCCGTGGTTTATAGAAGTCTGCTCTAGTAACATGTTTTCTTCAATGCTTGTCCTTTTTCTTAGTTGGCTTTCAGTTTTTCCTTTCTAAAAGCCGCTGATTGCTAAAAGATCGCTCAAATGACAGTTTGAGTGACAGCTTTGAGTGATCATTTTGCATAAACTATTAAGTAGCTACTTAATAGCAATTAAGTGTGCAAATGAAGCCTTAGCTAAAAGCAGTTACTAGCCTGAGGGCTATTATCTGCGCTCAGATCCTTTGTTCTCCAAGGGAAAACAATGCTATCAGCACTCCCTGTGCAGAACTGCTGATAAGACTGAAGGACGATTTTTAGGTTGGACTGAATTTAACGATCAGCTAGCAGTGCCCGAAAAGTGCATGATGGGCGTGCATTTAAACGCGGCGATGAAATCTAAAACGATCGCCGATTAGAGATTTTTCTTTTAAGCGGTCATCTGCTGGTGTAAATAGGCCTTTATTAACCAAAGTACATTGTTTAACCAACGATGTGGACAAAGAGTGGCGTAGTGTGACGTACTGGACCTGTCAATTAAAGACAATGGATTCTTAGGTTTTATGTGTGTCTGTGGAATAAAAGAATATCAGTTTGAAATAATTGAACACAATCTCATTCCAGCAAGAACGTACTGAAGAATGCCTTAAATAAAGCAGTGGAGAGTCGTCATTGAGCATTTACAGTCTTTCTTGTTCAGTGGGGGTTCAATTATAAAACCTGTTTTTAAAATAACACAATTGCCAAAAAAATAAAAATCATAATTTTTTCCTTTTGCTTTGCTTAGATTCATTCAAATACTGTGGGGTCAAAATATGCAGTACACCCCTAGATAAATTTGTTAAGGGGTCTAGTTTTCAAAATGGGGTCATTTGTGGGGGTTCTCTATTGTTTTGGCGGCTCAAGGGCTTTACAAGTGTGCAATGGGCCCTAAAACACCTTCAAGCAAAAGGTCTGTTCTGAAAGACATTGGTGCAAACAGACTTCATCCCGGAGGGGTTGAATGAACGTATTTGCACAGGCATTTCTGTGCGTTAAAAATTCACACGTATAACGCAACCAAGCAATGCATTTGATTTCAAGAGCTTCATTCAGACGAACGTGTTTTTTCCACGCAAAATATTAATGTGAGAAAAAATAGGACCCGCTCTAACTTTCTTGGCTGTATATTTTATACGGAGCGTAAAAAGATAGATCTTACCCTTTCTTTTGCCATGATACGCAGCAAGCTCCAGTTAGACAGTTATGGAAGCAAAAAAACAGGGAGGGAGTTACACTGCGTGCAAAGCTGGGAAAAGAAGACAGCTCGCCCTAATTTCTTCCAATCTTTGCTTGCAATCGCTTCTGTGTCCTTTTTTTACATTCACGCAGCAGCGCCCGATGTGAATGGCTTTAAAAAAAAGTACATTATTATCGGGATTTCATTGTGTCAAAAATTCATTCATGCAAATAGACGTTCCATACGGGCGAACACATATATGCATACGGTCGTCTGAATAAGCTCTTAAGGCACTTTCACACGACAGTTTTTATGTTCAGTTTTTTGTGAGCCAAAACCAGGAGTGGGTGCAAAATACGGAAGACTTGCAAATCTTTCTATTATACTTTCTCTCCACTCCTGGTTTTGGCTCACAAAAAACTGAACATAAAAACTGTTGTGTGAAAGCGGCCTGAGAGCTTATTACCACAAGCGTATATCGGACGGCGTTTTCACAGCCGGCCGATATACGCTTCAATCTGAGCAGCCCCCCCCCCCCTCCCCGTCCTTCCCTATCCTTCACCGGCTCTCTGTGTCTCTCTTCCACTCTGGCGTTTACATTGAGAGGGGGCTGGATGGGGCGGGGCTAAGCTCCGCTCTGTTGCGCCCACTCCCATTGCTGGCTATGGACAAGGGGAAGGGAGGGGGCGGGAACTTAGCTCCACCGCCATCCTGCCCACTTCCATTGCAAACCGCTCGGAGGGGAGGAGAGAGGGAGAGAGCCGGTGAGATGGAGGAAACGGGGGGGAACTGCTCAGATGGAAGCATATATCGGCCAGCCAGGAAAATGCCGGCTGATATACGCTTGTGGGCATACCCTTTTAGGCCTTGGACAGACGACCAATCTGCAGCTAGCAGCGTTTTCGGCAAAACGGGCCCGATCAAAGGAGCGCTGTCCAACCCATTGAAATTCAATGGAGCCGGCAATACAGCCAGCTCCATTGAAAGCAATGGGCTGCCGGTGAGCGCGGGATGAATTTTCGGGAAGGGCTTAAAAATATAAGCCCTTCCCTGAAAATCATCCTAAACTGTGTAAAAATAAAAAAATATATATATACTCACCTTGACCCTGCAGCCGGAGTTCAGCTGCTGCCAGCCGGCAGTTCTCCTGAACTGCTCTGTGTAGTATTCAGCAGGCGGGGATTGAACCCCTTAGTGACCGGGCTTTTTTGCTTTTTTCCATTTTTGTTTTTTCCTACTCCCTTTTAAAAAATCGTAGCTCCTTTATTTATCCATCGACGTCGCTGTATGAGGGCTTGTTTTTTGCGGGACGAGTTGTATTTTTCAATTGCACTATTTATTGTACCATATAATGTACTGAAAAACTTTTTAAAAATTCTTAGCGGAGAGAAATGGAAAAAAAAACAACATTCCACCATTTTTCGGTGCGTCCTGTTTCTACGGCGCACAAACTGCAACAAAAACGACCTGATATTTTTATTCTATGGGTCAGTACGATTACTACAATACCAAACTTATATAGTATTGTTTTTGCTGTAGTACTTGTATTTTTTTTTAAGATATTTAATTTTTTTCAATTATTTTCTGTGGTCATTTTGTGCGCGCGATAACTTTTTTATTTTTCCGTTGACGTAGTTGAGCAAGGGCTCATTTTTTGCGGGATGACCTGCAGTTTCCGATAGTATCAATTTGGAATACATATGACTTTTTGATCGCTTTTTATTGCGTTTTTTCTGGGAGACAGGGTAACTAAAAAAATGCATTTCTGGCGTTCTTTATTTTTTTTTTTGGACGACGTTCACCGTGCAGAAAAAATAATGCACTACTTTGATAGATCGGACTTTTACGGACGCGGCGATATCAAATACATATTTTTATTTTATGATTTAGATTTTTTAATAATAGATATGGCAAAAGGGGGTGATTTAAACTTTTATAACTTTTTTTTTTTTTACAATTTAAAAAAACTTTATTGATCTTTTTTTTTACTTTACTTTGAAGTCCCCCTGGGGGACTTTAACATGCGATGCTTTGATCGCTCCTGCAGTATGACGTAATGCTATAGCATTATGTCATACTGCTTTTTTACAGGCAGTCTATGAAGCCACCCTTTGTGGATGGCTTGATAGGCAGTCTGCTAAGGCAGCCCTGGGGCCATTCATTAGGCCCCCGGCTGCCATGACACCTGCACGGATCCCCCGATCTCACCGCGGGGGGGGGGCCGTGCGGGACCCCCAAACAGCGTTCGGGGGATTTAAATGCCGCTGTCAGAATTGACAGCAGCATTTAAAGGGTTAATAGCCGCGATCGGCCAAACGGCTGAGCGCAGCTATTGCCCGCGGGTGTCAGCTGTAATAAACAGCTGACGCCCGCGCTGTATGGAGGGAGATAGCGGCGCTACCTCCCTCCATACACGTCCTGCAGCTGCAGGACGTAAAAACACTATAGGGTGGTCACTAAGGGGTTAAAATAAGGGGCAGCTCTCAGCTGTCATTCAATAGCTGAGAGCTGCCCCTGATTGGTCCTTGCGCTGAGCCAATCAGAGGCAGCACTCACTCACCCATTCATGAATTCATGAATGGGTGAGTGAGAGCTGCCTCTGATTGGTGAGGGCTGTGACCAATCAGAGGCAGCCCATTCAGCAGGCGGGGATTTTAAATCTCCGCCTGCTGAATACTACATAGAGCAGTTCAGGAGAACTGCCAGCCGCGGCTGAACTCCGGCTGCAGGGACAAGGTGAGTATATATTTTTTTTTTACACATTTTAGGATGATTTTCAGGGAAGGGCTTATATTTTTAAGCCCTTCCCGAAAATTAATCCCGCGCTCGCCAGCAGCCCATTGCTTTCAATGGAGCCGGCTGTATTGCCGGCTCCATTGAATTCAATGGGCGAACATCGTTCTTCTCTGCCACAGCTGTTACAGCTGTGGCAGAGGAGAATGATCTTTGTAGTATATGTTCTCCATGGGGTCGGCGCTCCTGCCGCCGGGCCCATTGAGTGCATATATAGAACACAAGGAATCGCAGAACGCAGATAGGCGCGATCTGGGATTCCTCGTGTCCTATAATTTATCGGACATCTGCATAAAAAGCGGCCATGTGACCGATGCAATGGTTCTATATATGTGGAGATTGCATGCGCAAATCGTGCGAAAAAACGCCCGTCTGACTGAGGCCTTGGTGTGTAAATATGCAGAAAGATAGAATGTTAGTTCTATTTTTCTTTTGCTAAACCAAAATCGGCACACAAAATATAGAAATGTGAATGACCCATTCTAATGAATGGGTTCTATTCTCTGTGTATTCTGTGCTCAAATACTGCCATATGAAGCTGGTCTTAGGCAGGTATCACCTGGGCGTAAACACATTTACACCATGCATTTGTGCAATGGGTGTTGCATATTTCTGTGCATGTTTTACTGCACTTTTTGTGGAAAAAAATACACAACCATGCTCTTATTCATTGAAATGGGCAATTAGTGTAATTACTTCAATATGTGCTCTTTCACTGAAATGTGCAGGAAAATAGAGCATTATGTGTATTTGTTAGCACTAACAAAATGCATGTGAACAAGTCTATTGAAATCAATGAGTTCTACTGACTGCATATTGCGTATGCAAATTTTTCATGTGTAAAGCACTGAACAAATACTTTTGTGTAAATGAGGCCTTAAGCAGGCCATACTAATGCGATAAATATTAGTGGATCCTGCTGTCTTTGACAGGATCCACTAAGAATCTAATGTCAGTTACGAATATAGAAATAATTACGATTGTTGTATTTATTATTTTCTATTTTCCTCACTTCTTTTAGTGTTGTGCATTTCTTTATCCTCTGCTTTTCTAAATTTTAATTATTAAAATGATTGCGCAGCTGTAGATAAAAGTGTGTTTTTTAAAGAAACATTGCCACTTTTGTCCATGGCCTTTATCTAGTATTGCAGCTCAACCCAATTTCCTTGAATACCAGGCGCAGTTGACTTTTTTTCTTAATACTGGAACACCCCATTAACTTCCAATGCCTCTGAAGCATCTCTGAAAGTCAGTTTGGTGAAGTTTTTAACGTGTAAACCTACAAGTAGATTCTAAAAAAGACAACAAAAGAACTAAAATATTAAAACTAACAAGTGCACTTGAAAAGCCTTTATTAAATCCCCATATTCATATTACAATGTCATAAATCAACAAATATTTTAGATTAAAAATATATTGCAAATGATTTTATACTTTATTAATCACTCTGTCATTTCTATTGTAGGATCCCACTCCGAAAAATGCCATCAATTCGCGAGACCCTGAGAGCCATGGGGGTAAAAGTCGCCGATGTATTCCCACAACTAAAGATGACAGGATCTGGACATCCTAATAACGGAACAGCCCCAACACTTCTTACCAACTACTTGGATGTGAGCAACACAATACTACACACATACACTTGTATAAACTGTATGTAGGGGACACTATACCTAGTCTAGAATAGCAGGCACCATGGAACAGCCCATGCTAGCAACATGTTAAATATCATTTTTAAAAAGGTGTAAAATACAAGGATTGCACTTTAAAAAGGAAAAAAAATCACATGGACCCATCAAAGAGAACAAAGCCAGTGATAGTATAAAGCATATATAGTCTGTGATAATAGCGACAATACATGGAGACAACACAACATTTTTAGAAATATTGGTGCTATGAGAACCCTACACATTGCTGAACTAGTGCATGCCTAATCATTGTGATATGGAAGCTGCTGGTGTGTTTAGGTGCATGGTATGATTAGCAGAGAGGAACTGGACAGTAAAAGGCCGAGTGCACACATACCATGTGTGCAAGTTGCATCCAAGAGATTCCACCAGCAGTCCATGTACTGTCTGATTTCCACTGACAGAGCGAAAACACATATATTATTAGCATGTCCTATTTCTCATCTGTGATATGGTCAGGAATAGGACATGCAATGAGTTTTTTCGAGCAGACCTTCAGTCTGCATGAAAAAACTTCAATCTGCGTAACCCCACAGGCTATAATGGGGTCCTGTGCTGTCAATGAATTAAAACAGACAGATGCCTTACAAGTCTCCTGACACCTTTTAGGTTCTTTCCTTATTCCTAGAAGAGCATAAATGGCCTTATAAATCTTTTCACACCTTTGTGGTTCTCTCACCTATTCCAGAGGAGCAAGGATGGCTTTATAAGTCTCATCACATGTCTAGATGTTCTTGCTATCCCTAGAGGAGCATGCATCGCCTTATCCCCTTCCTTAACACGGGCAGCACAATACGCCAGTGTAACGGAGGCCTAAGGGAAATTTTACACACATTTCTCTCAATAATCAAAGACATCAGACATACTTGACTAAATCCAGAGGCATAACTTGAGCTTGTGGGCTTCAATACATAAACTGTAGTAGGGCTTCCCAATCAGAACTATGTGCCATTTATAGAATTAGTGCTGCAGAGGATCTCCCTCTTTGGCTGAGATTGCTACCTTTCCACCACCATGGCTATGTTCATACATATAAAACCTGAATTCTGCTGACCTAAGTATTTTTACAGATTTTACACAAATGTAAGGAGCTGATTCCACATGTGAAGTCTAAAAATATGCAATACATCAAATTTTTTCACAATTAACAACTGTTTGATTAGAGGTTATAAAGCCAAATATCAGGGATAATAAGAAGTTCTGCAGAAGCGATAGCATGTAATATATAAGTTTCAAGCAAAAAACGAGTCTATCGTCTAACCAAGAGAACCATAGTTGAGTAAATTTTAATTGTTAGGGAAAAATGTTCTTTTTTTTGGATGCTCTGGAATAGTTTTGCCCACAATTGTCCCGTTGTAATCACCAGCAGTAGTCTGCCATCATGGTTGTGTTCCATCTGCATTGATATCTATGTTCTAGGGTCTTGAGGTCTTGATGAAAGCATTCTCCTTGTTCCTCACTCACAGACCCAAGATTTGAGTGGAAGTAGTTCCGGTGGCTATGAAGGAAATGCAATTAGACACTTATGTTTGCTCCCAGTCTCTGAAAAGCAAGCAACAAATGTTGAACTTTACGGTTATAATTTTCAGCCCTAAAGTTGCCAAGGAAATCTTTAACCTTGTGAGATAAAGCAGACCAAGCATTCTTTTCTATGGTTTTCATGGTATTACGGAGTTCACTGACTTTGATTAGAAGCCTTATTTGCGGGCCATCAAATATGCCAGCTTTTAACCCTTTCCAATCCACTGTCTGACTTCTTCCAACATTCTGATTGAAGCCTGTGCAGCTCTGATGTCGGAAGACGTTCAGCAGGGTATTCTTACTGTATATTACTGGCCACTCTGTTGTCGGGGGCCTCTCCGGCATGTCACATACTTAATTACTGGCTCTAGCCAGCAGATGGCGCCATTGTAAAATGGCAGAAAGAGAAAGCCCCCTAGGAAACCTTGAATCCAAAACTAGATTGCAAAGCGTTAACTTCTCGTGTGAAAGAGCAGGAAATTTAGTACAGATGTACTTAAAGGAGATGTCCCGCGCCGAAACGGGTTTTTTTTTTTTTTAAACCCCCCCCCCCCGTTCGGCGCGAGACAACCCCGATGCAGGGGTTAAAAAAACCACCCGCACAGCGCTTACCTGAATCCCGGCGGTCCGGCGTCTTCATACTCACCTGCTGAAGATGGCCGCTGGGATCCTCTGTCTTCGTGGACCGCAGCTCTTCTGTGCGGTCCACTGCCGATTCCAGCCTCCTGATTGGCTGGAATCGGCACGTGACGGGGGCGGAGCTACACGGAGCCGCTCTCTGGCACGAGCGGCTCCATAGAAGACTGCTGAAGACCCGGACTGCGCAAGCGCGGCTAATTTGGCCATCGGAGGCCAAAAATTAGTCGGCACCATGGAGACGAGGACGCTAGCAACGGAGCAGGTAAGTAAAAAACTTTTTATAACTTCTGTATGGCTCATAATTAATGCACAATGTATATTACAAAGTGCATTATTATGGCCATACAGAAGTGTATAGACCCACTTGCTGCCTCGGGACAACCCCTTTAAAGCACTTACCATCTTGATCCAAAGCTCATCAGGTCGCCACATAAATTCCAGTGATGATTATTATATTTGACTTTTTGGAGAATGGTTCTCATTGATTCATAAGTTTCTTTCATACTTACCGAGTGAGCAATAGGAATGGAAGCTAATTAATATATTGCCATTGTGAAGCAACACACACTTTAGACTTTTCTTTGAACTGTCAATAAAAAGCCTCCATTCTGCAGGTAGATAACTATCACATGCCATTCACTCAATAAGTCCTTTGACGTCAATGAAGTATACAAGCTTTTTGTCCATATGGAAATATTTTAGAAGGTCTTTCTCTCTGTTACAATACATAAATATGGTACCGGGAGCCAACAGGTTCTTCTCCTTTAGCCTCGAACCAAGTAACTATGCTGATGACTTTGGCAGATCAATCACCTCAGCTTTAGTGAATGGCTATCAAATTTTGCCATCAACTTCTGAGACCACGAAACCTTTTTCATCTGAAAAAGTTCATCGTCATCAGAAATTTCCAAAGTCTTGTAGATAGGAACAGGTACCTCGTTGCAGTGAGCAACCAGTCTTGAAGCTAAGGAGAGATTTGGGTACTGGATGGAAGATTTTGTCCTTGTGTTCATGCCTATAATATTTACCATGCAGAAGTAGCAGTCAACATGGTTTTGAGGTTCTCATCACACCATTGGAACTCCAAAGCTTGGACTTTTTCTCTGACCCTTAGTCCACTGTCTCATATTTTCAATGCATGTCCTGTACACTTTATGTGGTACCCAAGGTTTTTCCTGGTCACCTAGTTTAACCCCATGACATTATTGAATGGCTATGATTGGCTAACGCAGCACGGGCTTTCATTGGCTGACGCCGTGCTGAGTTAGCCAATCAGAGCATTAGCTTTCTGAAGATGGGGCATTCAAGCCCTGCATTCAGAAAGCAATGCTATGTCGGCGTGGAGGAGGAAGGGAGAGCCTGCAGCAGCACCAGGGGAGGTGAGTATTGATTTTTTTTTTCTACAGCTTATACCCGGCGTATAAGACGACCCCCGACTTCAGAGACGATTCTCCTGAGTTAAAAAGTCGTCTTATACGCCGGAAAATACGGTATATATATATAATTTTACTGACAGTGTTAAAAAGAGCGTTTATATCAATTTAGCCAGTTTATAGTATGTTAAACAAAAGGGGTTGGAACATCTTACATAGTATAATTTGATTGGTTACTGAACTTTTGTAGGCAGGAACCTCTTTTTAGCCAACACATTTTAGTCACTGTGTAACATGTGCTCTTGAAGGGCATCCCATACACATTCCAAAAACCCCATGCATACCATACAACAATAAATTATAATTTCGTTCACATTACGTTTTTACTGTAACAGTTTATTAGTAAACATAATTGATGTAGACCAGTGATCAGCAAGCTTTATACAATCCGAGTTGTATCGATGTTACTTGTGTTGTGGTTTATCTTTTCAGACGCAATATTATGGTGAGATCAGCATTGGTTCTCCTTCTCAAACATTCAAGGTTGTTTTTGACACTGGATCTGCCAATCTTTGGGTGCCTTCCAGTCGATGTTCCCCACTGTACAGTGCCTGTGGTAAGCCATTGTGAGCTAGAATATTGTTGATGGCATCAGTCATACCCCATTATTGCCTGATTATGAAAGGCTAGCTACCTGGAGGTAGAGACATTGCTGGAATCGGCTTCATAGGTTCTCATTTGTAAACAGCCTGGATTCCCCAAGAAGCTGTATTTTTCTTCTGGGTAACACAAGGTCAGTAAAAATGTAGAAATGGCAAAATAGGGGGTTGAGAGCAGCACAGTCATTTCAATAAATATCATGGATACAAAAAAAAGTGTCCAGTTGGGTCAGTCCTCACTAGAGATGAGCGAGCACCAAAATGCTCGGGTGCTCGTTACTCGGGACGAAATTTTCGCGATGCTCGAGGGTTCGTTTCGAGTAACGAACCCCATTGAAGTCAATGGGCGACCCGAGCATTTTTGTATATCGCCGATGCTCGCTAAGGTTTTCATTTGTGAAAATCTGGGCAATTCAAGAAAGTGATGGGAACGACACAGCAACGGATAGGGCAGGCGAGGGGCTACATGTTGGGCTGCATCTCAAGTTCACAGGTCCCAGTATTAAGCCACAATAGCGGCAAGAGTGCCCCCCCCCCCCCCGCACTGTCAGCATAAAGATCGTTCTCCTCTGCCACAGCTGTAACAGCTGTGGCAGAGAAGAACGATGTTAGCCCATTGAATTCAATGGAGCCGGCAATACAGCAGGTTCCACTGAAAGCAATGGGATGCCGGCGTGTGCGGGATGAATTGTCGGGAAGGGCTTAAATATATAAGCCCTTCACTGCAATTCATTCAGAAATGTGTAAAAATAAAAATATATACCGTATATACCGGCGTATAAGGCGACGGGGCGTATAAGACGACCCCCCAACTGTCACCTCATAGGCCGGGAATACAGCGGAGCAAAGAATAAAAATCATTACTCACTTCCCCCGGCGTTCTGCGGCGCTGCTGCAGGCTGTCGCTCCCTCCTGGTCCCCGGCAGAGCATTGCTTTCTGGACGCAGGGCTTGAAATCCCCGCCTCCAGAAAACACACGTGCCTTCAGCCAATTACAGCCAATGACAATGATGTCATTGAATGGCTGTGATTGGCTGACAGCGTGTGTTAGCTAATCACAGTAGCTTTCTGGAGGCGGGGATTTCAAGCCCTGCGTCCAGAAAGCAATGCTCTGCCAGGGACCAGGAGGGAGCGACATCCTGCAGCAGCGCCGCAGAATGCCGGGGGAGGTGAGTAATGATTTTTATTCTTTGCTCCGCTGTATTCCCGGCGTATAAGGTGACAGTTGGGGGGTCGTCTTATATGCCCCGTCGCCTTATACGCCGGTATATACGGTATATATTTTTATTGTAACACATTTCTGGATGAATTGCAGGGAAGGGCTTATATATTTAAGCCCTTCCCGACAATTCATCCCGCGATCGCCGGCATCCCATTGCTTTCAGTGGAACCTGCTGTATTGCCGGCTCCATTGAATTCAATGGGCAAACATCGTTCTTCTCTGCCACAGCTGTTACAGCTGTGGCAGAGAAGAATGATTTGTCTTCTATATGTTCTCAATGGGGTCGGCGCTGCTGCCGCCGGCCCCATTGAGCGCATATAGAGAAGAGAACAGGAATCGCAGATCGCACATAGGTGCGATCTGCGATTTCTATGGCCTAAGAAGGACCGTTGGGGTTCTTGAAGCCTAAAATAACTCCTAACGCTCTCCCTATAGCAGCTCCGGCACCAGCAGCACTTTCCCTGAACTATGTCAGAATGCATCTGTGGCGAGCCGCAGGCGGGCAGATTTTAATACTCGGGTGACACCTAATCTCGCCAGCCACTCACTGCAGGGGGGTGGTATAGGGCTTGAACGTCGCAGGGGGAAGTTGTAATGCCTCCCCTGTCTTTCTATTGGCCAGAAAAGTGCGCAAATTTCTCAGGGAAGAAAATGAAAGTGACTCGAACATCGCGTGGTACTCGTCTCGAGTAACGAGCATCTCGAACACCCTAATACTCGAACGAGTATCAAGCTCAGACGAGTACGTTCACTCATCTCTAGTCCTCACCCATCATAAGTACAAGGCTTTAGTTGAAATCAAAATGTTGTATAGTGTGCTGCTGAAAACCTGAAGAAGAGACCTCGCTGCATGCTGACACCCATTTCCCCTTATTTAATAAAAATTTAGAGACCCTGAACTGGTTATTTTGCTATCCCAAAGAGTCAAAGTATTAGGGACCTTAGACATGGGGCAGAATTGCAGCACACATGCACCTAGAACTTGCGGTTTTGAAGTAAAGACGCACTGATTTTTACAGAAGCGGAATTCAAGCCACATAGGGAGAGCATTTTGATGTAGAAATATCCGCACATACTAATTCCATCCCAAATGAAAGGTCCCTGATGGGTTGAATTCTGTGGGCCCAAGTTCTTTATTCTTAAGGGCAGCTTCAGATGAGCATAAGGTCAAAAATGCTCGCTCCTGCGCAACAAATTTGCACTGTGAAGGAGGGGGTTTTTTGTGCGCGTGCCTATGCAAATACAGTCCACTGATTTAAATAGCTAGTAAGCTGAATTAGGTGCCAGTGTTCACAGTTATGCGCAGTGTTTTGCGAATACCCGAGCGTACATGTGTGTGCATTTGTTCACCCCAATTGACTCCTTTGGGAATCGTTGGTGCGCAAATGCACACAAAAATAGAGCGTGTCGCATTTTTTGCATGTGAGTCAAAATGCACGTGTAAAAAAGAATGGTGAGAATGAATGCATTAAAAACAATACACGCTCGTCTGAAGCCACACTAGCAGTAAAATAACAATAATAACAAAAATAAAAGATACAGCAATAGATAAGGACAGCGCCTTGGAACCAATGAAGACACACAATATTCCCAGGGAGGTCCTTCCAGATGCTCACGCGATCCACCTTAGTGGAGAGCCGCATATGGAAAGAAAAGTAGACCCTCTATCAGGATGGTACGGGTAAAGGCAATCAAAATAAAACCAAAAAATGCGCTTGGCCGCTGAGTCAGGAGGATCAGAGTTTACTCACTCAGTAGGGGGGAGGGAAATCAGCAGGTGGCTGAAAAACACTCTCCCTTCTAGATGTCCAGGATAGCCCTGTATATACAAAATACGCTGTGTCCACTTCCAGGGTATGGATAAGGCCTCAGTCACACGGGCGCATCGGCGCCTGTGTTACTGCAGGAAGGAGACGGACGTACCTGAAGACGGCCTTCTCTCTGCAGCGCCGGAGGAAAGAACATGTGACCGGCTTCATTGCCGGTCATGTGTTCTTTCTTCAGTGCTGGAGAGAGACGTCCGTCTTCAGGTACGGCCGTCTTCTAACTGTCAGTCACACGGGCGCATCGGCGCCGGTGTACGGATACCGATGCGTCCGTGTGACTGAGGCCTAACGAAGGTTCCAATTTATTGCTACAAAGATGCGATAAAGGATTGGTCTCTGGCGTGAGACCTCAGTACAAAGTGCAACGCGCTTCGTCTAACAACTGTAGCCCTTATCAAGCTTGATACTAAATTTTAACACAAATATAGCGTGCACCAAAATTCATAACGTTTTAACATGAAAAACTGACATGGAGCTATTGATAAATTCCCCCTAGAGCAGCAGTTACCAAACTGTGCTCCACGGAGCCCCTAGGGCTCCGCGAGTGACAGGGGCTCCGACCGAGTGCAGGACTGTGGGGTTAATATTACTGGAGCTACTGTAGGGTTAATATTACTGAGGCTACTGTAGGGGGTTAATATTATTACTGAGGAGGTTAATATTACTGTGGGGTTAATATTATTACTGGGGGTTGATAGTATTACCATGGGGTTAATATTATTACTGTGGGGGTTAATATTACTGAGAGGGTTAATATTACTGTGGGCTTAATATTATTGTCGGGGTTAATATTACTGAGAGGGTTAATATTACTGTGGGGTTAATATTACCTAGGCTACTGCAGGGAACACTATTACTATTGAGGCCACTGTAGGGGTAACTATTACTACTGAGGCCACTGTGGGGGTCATTATCACTACTGAGGCCCTGTCCTTTTTATGACGACGGAGGTAAAAATAATAAGCTGTGATAGGTCACACCCCTCTTGACCACACCCTCTGTCCCACTTTGACGCTCCACGAGAAACTTTCCCTTCAAAAAGGGCTCCATGTCTGAAAAAGTTTGAGAACCCCTGCTCTAGAGTTTCAAGTTGAATTTCAAAAACTCTTTAAGGTGCTTTTACATCTGCATTCGGGGGTTCAGTTTCCTGTTCTGTTATGGGAGCTGGAAAGGGGCATCCCATGGCCGAACTAATCAATTTTATAATGGAACCAAACAGCGTCAGACGGACCCCATTGGCTATAATAGGGTCCATTCGGTTTCCAATCAGCTGTCCAGTATATTACAGGAAGAAAAAGTGCTGCATGCAGTGCTATTTCTTCTGGTATATTGCAACCGAACCTTGCAGATGTGAACCCGGCCTAACATGCCTACTTTCTCAGTAACCAAGACCTTTATAAATCAACAATATGTCGTTTCATATTTACACGATTTAACAGCTAACATGTAATCTTTGTATCACAGCATCTCACAATCAATATGACTCATCTAAATCTCACACCTACGTTAAAAATGGAACAGGCTTCTCTATACAATATGAGTCTGGAGGAATCAGAGGCTTCCTAAGCCAAGACATCGTTACTGTAAGTTTCACCACCATTGTCTGCTTTACTGAACATCTTTATATTTGTGTATCTTATTCACTACAAGATATCAAAACTGGTAACAGAAAAAATATTGTATACTTTCCTATAAATTAACATTTGGTTACAAATGTAATTTGGGTCACAGAAATCGTGAAGTTCCAGTACAAAAACCTTAAAGAGCATTTCTTCTCTCCCCCTAAAACCATACAACAATAAAACTGAGAATGCAGATGTTACACAGTAAATACATTCTTTGTAAAAAAAAAAACAATCTTGCCCCTAGAAGAACGTATCATTTTGCTGCAGAACTCGACATTCAGCTCAGGCAGATATATAAATGTTGAGACTTGTGGAGTGATTAGATGGACAGTCTTGTCACCAGAGGCCCTAAAAGTGGTTCCCCCTTGGCCTATAAAAGGCTCTCAGTGGAACCGGTTTGTCAGTGCAAATCCAGGTTTAGTTTGCGCATTGACAACAGCTGTGTTTGTGTCTGGAGACCTTGGGGTGAGCGCCTCCATCATGCCTTTGCTGTGGAGTGGCACACCCAATACTGGTGTGAAGGTCTGGGGACCATTGCATACGGCAGTCGGTCACCCCTAGTTCATATGTTCACGACATCCTGCAGCCACATGTGTTCCTCGCATGGCTTCCAAGAGGTATTTTCCAGCAGGATAATCCTCGGCTGCACACTCAAGGGTGTCACAGAAATGTTCCCACAACATTGTTACACTTCCGTGGCTGTCCGGTCGCCAGATTTATTGCCAATAGAACTTGTAGGGGACCATCTGGGATGCCAGCTTCAGCATGATCTAGAGGCTTAGTTACAGAAAATGTGGACTAATATGCCACAAGATAACATACAGAACCTGTATGCCTCCATGTCCAACCATATGCAGGCACTGGGTTGGAGCTTCAGGTGTAATAGCCGCAGGTCTGGAGAGTAGTCAGGGATGAGCCAGAAGTCAGCAAAAAGAGGTCTCGGTTTGCAATACAGATGGATGAGGTGGGTAATGTAGTCAGATGAAAAGCCAGGGGTCAGCAACGGGAGGTCTCGGTTTGCAGTACAGAGGGATGAAGTGAGTAACGTAGTCAGATGGAAAGCCAGAAGTCAGTATCAGGAGGTCTTGTCACAATAGAAGAGGGGCAGGCAGAAGTGATCAATCAATGCTGTGGAGCAGAATAATCACCTACTGAGGAAGTGGCAGCAGGGCCAGGCTTTCATAGGATGTGCAATCAAGGACAGAGGCAGGGTCAGGATCAGTAGACAGAAACTAGATACTAGGATCAGGGATTAAGGCTCAGAGTCATACAAGGGAACTATCCACAGGCTGGATAGCTCAGTAGGGAGAGCCTCAGTTACAGCTACAGCTGGAGTTCAGGAGGTCCCCAGTTCAATTCCTGACACCGTATCACATCTTTAATCCAAGCCAGAGGTAGCCCAACAGGGTACTAGAGCCTCCATGCCCACCTGTATCACATGTTGTATCCAAACTAGAGGTGGCACAACAGGGTACTAGGCCTTGCAGGGGGTCTTGTTTTTGTTGGAGAGAAGTGGGTGCTTTGCTGCCCTCTTAACACCAATGCAGCCTCCAAAAGCCTTCGCCTCTCTGTGCGTGCAGATGTACTGACATCAGCCTGCTGCCACTCATGTGTGAGCTCTGCATTGGTGTTGAACTGATCCTGTAACTGAATCCTCTTTAGGAGACCGTCCTGGCAATTACTGGATTTTCTTGGGCACTCTGAAGCCTTCTTCACAGCAATTGAACCTCTCTCTTTAAAGTTCTTGCATGAAGTCTCGAGATGTTGTTTCCGGTCTTGAGAGTGTCAAAGATGGTTATGAACTTGTACTCCCAAATTATTCTATGACAATAAGTTTTGAAGTTGCCTTTTAATATAGTAACTTTCATATGTTCTATGTTGTGTCCATGGCTAGAACAATGCTCAGCCACAGGTAATTAGGTCTTTCTTTACTTGTGTGGCAGTGAGATCTCATCCTCACTTTCAGTTTTGTCCTGTTTCTCCAACATAAAGCCCCCCCTAACAGGACATTTGCAGAAAAACGTTTAGCAGGAGCGAGCGTGTTTTGCAATACACCCATGAGAAGCCGCCCTTGGGGTGACAGGAGGATCTTTGAGGATTTTTGGAAAACTTCGACCAGGTGTGATTGCTACCTCACCGTCACTGTTCTTGCACCGCTGTAGCAGGATGTTGTGTTTGCATTGGTTCCATAATGCCTTCCGCTACAAAAACTATACTTCCCGTGCTGGATATTGCTACATTTCATAGAAGTTTGCACTGTTGTCTCTTTCTTTTTTGCATTACAGGTTGCAGATATTCCTGTTGTCCAGGTGTTTGCAGAAGCTACTGCACTACCTGCATTTCCCTTCATCTTCGCCCGTTTCGATGGAGTATTGGGAATGGGATTCCCGGCTCAAGCAATTGATGACATCACACCTGTTTTTGACCGGATTCTAACTCAGAAAGTTTTACAGGAAGACGTCTTCTCAGTGTATTACAGCAGGTGAGAAAGAATAGGGTCAAGCTGCATAAGGACCCTTTCAAACAGGCAGAATATTTCCGCATTCTTCAACTAAGGACAAAAATATATAGGCGCATGCACTATTGCAAGTGAGTTTTTTTTTAAAAGCAGGAAAATAGGTCCTGCTCTATCTTTCATTTTGTGTAGAAAAGTCTCATAGAAGTCTATGGAAGATGCACAAATACGCCAGGGGAGGGGTGCGACACTGCGCAAAATGCAGGGAAAAAAAACATCTGGAGCTCATTAGGCTTAAATAGATATTCAATTCACGGAAAGAGTGTTTCACACTCAGGTGTGAACTGGCCCTGCACGCTCAACAGTAATATGTACTGACACGTGCACAAATCAATCTTTTCAAACCATGTTGATGTGCAAATACGCTGCATTATGGTGAGAGTTTTCGTACACAGCTTTGCGTGAAGCCGCCCCGGCAGTGTAGAAGTGCTGTGAATATGTAGGTTTCCTATGTATTCATTGCGTATTTAGGCAAGCCCATTAACTTCAATGGGCTTGCGCATTGCATAATACGCACCAAAATGGGACATGCTCTGATTTTTTTCACATGACCAAAAGTCTCATTAAAAATACGCAGCTGTGAATGAACCATTTGAAAACAATGGGTTCTATTTACTGCGTATTAGGGCTTAACCAGATGGGCGTGTTTTAGTACCATTATACGGCCATGAAAATCACGGCCAAATAACAGGACGAAATTATACCATTTATGTAAATGGTTTCGTTTTCAGAATTGGGAGTCTTGCATGTTAATCATATGCATGAGAAAAGATAGGACTTGCCCTCTCTTTCTTGCATGTAGTTATTACGCTAATATGCTCCGTAGCGGCAAGCGTATTAGCACATGTGCCCATGTGTTTTTGCTGTTACACTTGTAATACACTGCATATATAGGGCCATCTAAATTAGCCCTAAGGGCTTATTTAGATGACCCTATATCGGCTCGGTTTTCACGCCGAGCCGATATACGGTGTCCTTGTCTGCAGGATGGGGGGATGGAAGAGCCAGGAGCTGGAACTGAGCTCCCGCCCCTATTTACAATAGGAGGGGGCAAGATGGGGGCGTAGCTAAGTCCTGGTGCTTAGCTCCGCCCCGTCCAACCCCTCCCATTGCAAATAGTGGCGAGGGGCGGGAGCTCGGTTCCTGCTCATCCCTCCCCCCCTGCAGACAAGGACACTGTATATCGGCTCGGCGTGAAAACCGAGCCGATATACGGTCGTCTAAATAAGCCCTTAGCTACATTTTTAGTTGCGGAATGTGGAAATACTCTGCCTGTGTGAAAGGACCCTAAAAGAATGAAGTCCAGGAATCTGTATTATAAATTACTGATGTGTCAGTTGCATCCGGTATCCACTGCAATATTTAAATATGCACCGTCCTGTCATGTTCACATGTCTGCATGCTATAGTAATAAGGCTGCTTCCATACCTGCGCTAGAGTCAGTTCACCTTTTTTGGAAGAGGGAAACTGAAATAACAAGGACTAAAAAGGATGTTTTATTCTTCCAATGATTTTAATGGGGTTTCAAAAAAACAGAAAACAAACGGAAAGGCTTCAGTCTGTTTGTGTTCCGTTAGATTTCTTTTTTTTTGGACGGGAAAATAATGCAGCCTGTAGCGTTATTTTAACATCCATAGCACAACGGAAAACCTGACAGAATGAAAACAAACGGAAAAGTTTTCATTTGCTTTCCATTTTTTTGAAACCCTACTGAAATCAATGGACAAAAAAATGGTTCCTTTTTTTCTTTCTTATTTCAGTTTCTCTTTTCCAAAAACGGAGCAGAGAGACGGAAACCCTGAACTGTCCCCAACACAGGTGTGTAAATGTATAATAACAATTGCAGTATCAAAATGTTATTCTTCCTGTTTCGTTAAGCCACTTTTTCCCCACTCACCCGCTATTAACCCTTTGGATAACTACCACAGCTGCTCAGGTAACCAGAATCTCCTTTCTTTGCAGACAATACAAGTAAGAAGATAAGTTCCCATCCCCTTCCTATCGACATCACTCACACTAACAGGGTTCCCCAAGTGGTAACAAATTCTTACCAGATGCCCAAGAGCTACTAAAGTCTCCTTTTGTTTAACACTTTGCATTCTTCCTAACTGTACACTATTTATAAGGAGTTTATGTCCAACAGGCAGATTATATCCTCAGCAAAATGTATCTATAGCTGAAGTAGAATAAATTAAAGACGCAGTCAAAAAATAGTTTACTTACACTGTGCTAACAGTTTAGTATGAAATCATGTTCACTAAGAATTACACATGAGACTCCGGATTGCCGATTTGCCTTTTACAGGATGTCTAAATATTTGCAAGTAATTTACAAATACATGTTTTTTATTAAGAGAAGTTGCAGAGATCTTCATCCTTTAAATATGCTCTTTGTCAAAAACAACCAAGCACTTAGAAGAAGTTGTCATTTTACTGCAATACCCGGCGTGCAGTTCCATCTCAGACAGATATGTGAATGATGAGAATTGTGGTGTGATTAGATGAACAGCCTTGTCACCTGAGACCCTAAAAGTGGTTTTCCCCTTAGTCTATAAAAGGCTCTCAGTGGCTCCTTGTGTGTAGTGACCTCTTCTTCCGCTTGTGTAGAGCTTGTTGACCGCTAGATGCCTCTACGACACACAGAAGAGATTTCACCCCGTTATCAGAGTTTGAAAGGGGCGTATTATTGGGATGTGAGAAGCTAGATGGTCGTATCGATAATTTGTCCCCCACCAGGGCCGTTCTGACCAGACTGTTAGAAGGGACAAGTGGATGTGTGAGGGCACACAAGGCAACCGGGTTCAGGACGCCCCCGACAGACCACCAGTAGAGAGGTTCATCTGACAAGCATGAACAGCTCCAACTGTTTCGTTGTCCCCCATCCAGAGACAGGTGGCAACGTCGTTACACCCCTGTTTCTGTCAGAACCATTTCCAGGCACTTCATTGAAGGACATTTACTTTCACGGCATCCATTACATTTTCTGCCTTTGACATCCACCCACCATCTCCTCCATTTGCAATGGTGCCATGAACAACAAAATTTGACGTACAGAGTGGAACAGAGTTTTCTTCATTTATGAATCCAGATCTAGTTTGGGCACTGACGACATCTATGTTCTGTGTCTGTCTCGGGGTGAGGGACTCAATTCATGCCCACTCGTATAACATCTTGTATCCACGTTAGAGGCGGTACAACAGGGTACTAGAACCTCCATGCCCGCCCGTATCACATCCTGTATTCAAGCTAGAGGCAGTACAACAGGGTACTAGAACCTCCATGCCCGCCCGTATCACATCTTGTATCCAAGCTAGAGGTGGTACAACAGGGTACTAGAGTCTCTATTTCCTCCTGTATCACATCTTGTATCCAAACTAGAGGCAGTAAAACAGGGTACTAGAGCCTGCATGCCTGCCCGTATCACATCTTGTATGCAAGCTACAGATGGTACAACAGGGTACTAGAGCCTCCATGCTCACCTGTATCACATCTTGTATCCAAGCTAGAGGCGGTACAACAGGGTATTAAAGCCTTCATGCTCACCCGTATTACATCTTGTATTCAAGCTAGCGAAGCGGTATAACAGGGTGCTACAGCCTCTATACATGCACGTATCACATCTTGTATCCAAGCTAGAGGTGGTACAACAGGGTACTAGAGCCTCCATGCCCCTCCGTATCATATCTTGTATCCAAGCTAGAGGCAGTACAACAGGGTACAAGAGTTTCCATGCCCCCTGTATGACATCTTGTATCCAAGCTAGAGGCGGTACAACAGGGTACTAGATCCTCCATGCCCCCCATATCATATCTTGTATCCAAGCTAGCGGCGGTACAACAGGGTACTAGAGCCTCCATACCCTCCCATATCACATCTTGTATCCAAGGTAGAGGCGGTACAACAGGGTACTAGAGCCTCCCCCTACAAGAGGTCAATTCCCCACAATAAATGATGCTTTTGCTCTGATATTGTAATCAACGTTACAATCACACAGAGCAAGTTTAATGTGATTCTGACAACTTCTAGGGGAGGGATGCTTCTGACAATGAGTGTATGTTTACCAAAACATGGTATAATGAGTATAAATCACTATCCACTAGATGTAGCTGTTCTCCTGCAAAACTGGTGAAAAGAATTATTTTGCTGGAAGACACTATAACAAATAGTGAACAGAACCTTCTCTTGGTGTTAAGAAGTTTTTTCTTTATTTGCTCCAATTACAGTTTTTTGTCTTTCCTCCTTAAACACAAAAAAGACAAGTAAAATGCAAAGACAATCAGAAACAAATTCAAACTACTAAGGTATTGAAAATGGATCATGTGACTGTATATCATTTGCCAATATTGTTGATGATTGTATTGCACTTGTTTCTTTGTAGAGCGCCTGATAGGAGCCGCAGCCCCTTGTGATGTCATTCGTAGCTCATGAATATATATAATTGAGAAACTCTTTAAGAAGAAGCTTCCATGTGCTTTTCAGTTCATAAATACGTCAGGATCAGGTTACATTCACACAGGCGAGCGCTATATTGCCCTTAGCAATGTGCATTTTTCAAGCCGATGCAGGGTGTTTTTTATTACAAAACGCCGTGCATCACTTTGATGAAATCGCGATCCTCGGGGTGTGTTTCATGCGCGTCAAAGGATTACAAACGTTTCCCATTGATTTCAATGGGAAACATCACATGTCCTATCTTTGGGTGTTCCCTCGGAACGCCTCGCACATTGTTTTCAATGGAACCTTAAAAGACATTTCAGAATAATTCTGCCTGTGTGAAAGCACCCTTACTGAGGGCATTTGTCCTTGCTAGTGCAGCCTGCTCTAATAACAGAATCCCCATTCCAACTCCTATTGGATGTGCAAGTGGATTAATGTAAACATGCTAAACCTAATATTGTATTTAGTGCTTTTTTGTATTTTTCCTCATATTCTACCATAAATCATTTTAAGGTCACTTTCAGACAAGAGTATCTATGTAAATGGATCCATAATGTAGATGTATTACAAATGAAATTACATCCATATTTTTTATTATGCCAGCTATATTTGCATCCATATTTGTTTTAATGGCCTTATTTTCTAGTGGGCAAAAAAGGATGAGTGTTTTCCAATGGAAAATAATACCAACAAATGCAAATACGGATGATATGCAGATGACATACTGATAACGTGGTGATGACATACTGATGACATACAGATGACATGGTGATCACAAGCTGATGACATACAGTTGACATGGTGTTGACATGGTGATGAGATGCTGATGACATGGTGAAGACATACTGATGACATGCAGATGACATGCTGATGACATAGTGATGAGATGCAGATGATATGGTGATGAGATGCTGATGACATACTGATAACATACCAATGACATGCTGATGCATCTGCATTTTAATCAATTTCCATACGAGTTTCTCGTATAATGGGTATATCTATCATCAAAAATTGACAAAAGTAGTATACGCTGCGTATTTAAAACAGACTTGAAAACATACGTGAATAGCCCCATTGATTTTCATTAGCTCTGTATTCTGGTCCACAAAACACAAATTAAATACATATTTGAAATAAAGTTGTCTGAAAGCAGCCTGATGAGCCTTTATAAGCACTTATGCGGTATTACTTGTATCCTGCTACAGAGATTCCCATCTAAACCCTGGAGGTGAAATTATCTTTGGTGGCTCCGATCCTTCTTATTACACGGGTAGCTTCCAATATCTCAACCTAAAGAAGAATGGATACTGGCATGTCAACATGAAAGGGTAAGGAAAGATCAGATTATACATCATTAAACCAGGAATGAAGAGCATATAATTCATGCCAAGTGTGCATGTAATGTTACACTCTTAATATGATTCCCCACGAATTCTTAATTAGTGGTGTCCAACTGGACCCCAATGATCCTCAGAATGGAGGGGACACAGTGCTAGTTAATGCTGTCTCTCCTTCATTGATTTTCATTGCACTTTGATGCACCTAGTCAGCCGCTGTACCGGAAGCTACAGCACAGCTCCATTCATTGCCTTGAAGAGTGGGTGGTCATAAGTCGGACCCCTACTGATGACAATGTTACCATTATGGTCATTTACACCAAGCTTTTTTGGTTGGAATGTAGTTTTTAGGACAGACAGGAGAATGGACTTTTGCTGCCCCTCGTGACCTCAAAGAGAGGTCAGCGGGCCAACTACATGGCGCTAAAACATGTGCTTGCATACGATTTGTGTATGTAGAGGTATGTGTTTTCGTTGTGATGTAAAAGACTCCTGTTTTTACACCTTATCTTATGGAAGTTCACAAATTCTGTCTTAATGGTGCGTTCACACATAACCGATTTCCTGTGGATTTTCCGCTGCTGAAAAAGTATGCAGTAAATCTGCACCAAAACCGCTCCACTTGCCACATATTTTGTCGGGGAGTTTGGTGCAGATTTCACTACTTCAGATGAATTTACATTGCAGAGGTGAAATCTGCTGCGGAGCCGCACCAGAAGGTGTAGATTTTGACTTAGATTTGAATGCAGTTTTTTAGCTGGGGAAAATCCACAGTAGATCAGCTATGTGTGTACGCGGCTGAGGGGTTCTTCCAAATGTAGATGTTAATGGCAAATCCACAGTATATGCCATAAACGTCTGACTGATGCAGGACCCATCTCGGAATCCTGTAGCTACTTTATCTGTACATTGGTCTCATGACCAGAGGCCACTTCTCCTGGCAGGACGGGGTTCCACACCAACCCCTGATTTGGAGATTGATGCCAGTCCTATGCCTTGGACCCACACCAGTCAGACATTCATGGTATATTTGGTGGATGTGTCAGAATTGTCCACGACTGGAACACCACTTTAACTAACTTGATGTAATGGCCACAGGGTGTCGGTTGGTGCGGAGGTCCTGTTCTGCAAACAAGGATGCACAGTGGCAATAGACACAGGAGCAGCGTACATCACTGGCCCCGCTGCTTCAGTATCTGTCCTGATGAAAGCAATAGGAGCCATCCAGCAACCGGAAGGAGAGGTAATGGAAAGAATAGAACATTTTTTATTGTTCTTCTCTACATTTATAAGGATATAAGATGAAGAGAAGACACAAAGGGATATTAGGCCGGTGTCACATGGGAACAAGCGCCACATATTTGCACCATGGGTGTTGCATATACAAGCTTGAGAGCAAACCCATTGGGTTCTAGTTACTGCACATCGCACGGCGCAAAACCGGTCACGTGAATCCGGCCTAAATCAATGTGTACAACAAGCTGTATTTGTAATTTTTATGATCACATTAAGGCCAGTTACTGTGAGCATATTACGAGAACATTCATGTGTCTTATAGTATAGATGTGTGACCCGGCACAACTGCAGGTGTACTCACCAGAACTTAGCATACCTGTGATCGGGTTGGGACACTCATCTGTATTAGGCCGCTTCCACACGGCCGTTTTTCTCATGCAATTTTGTTTCAATGTGACAGCGCTACAAATCACATGTATGTAGAGCCCATGCTTTCTTGTGTGTTCTTCCACACGCGCAATGTTTTGTAGCTGCGGCATTGTGAGACTACAAAATCACGGCATGCTCTACACAGCCACGATTTGTGATTATTTTGTAACCCATGTTTCCCAATGGAGCCTTCCTATGTGTGCATCGCATTGCATGAAAACATGTTTTTTTTGTGCGGTATGATGCAACTATTACAGTAGGAAGTCCTAAAATAAGCCCTATCTGCATAAAAAAAACACATACATCACCTAAGAAGCGCTGTCAGCTCTGTCTTCTCCCCAGTCCCCAGCAGTTGTCTTCAGGGGGTCACGTAAATCCCCGCCTCCAGGAAGCGCTGCCTTCAATGAATGGCTGTGATTGAAGCACTGCATTTTATGCCGCTTCTGCGACTGAACCTCCGACCGGAGGTTACAACACCAATGTGAAAGCAGGCTAATTCCGTCCTGTGTAAAAGTACCCTGAAAGAACAAATATAGCCACAGGTTTTATAAAAACCTTCTCTATTTCTAGGTATATTTAGATAGTAAACTGTACATAATGTAATTTTTTATTTCAGCATGCTACAAAGATACTTACAGTATTGTCTTACTGTCCCACAAAGAATCCATGCATGGTTCAGAAGGCAATAATGTAACAGTTGTTCAACTTTCTCAATTGCTTGATCTCTAAATGTAACATACTGATTTAAACCTCATTTACATGGGACGACTGTTGTCTAAAGGAGCGCGATTTTGCAGCATTTCTACAATGCTACAAATCCTATGTATGTGAAGCCCATGCTTTCCTATGGGTTAATTCACATGTGCAATGTTTTGTAGCATGCAAAAACCCGACACAAAAAACTCACGGGTCTGGCGATATGCCCGCGACTTGTGAGGTTTTGAAGCCCATGTTTCCTTATGGAGCCTTCCTCTCTGTTGCATCGCATTGCGTGATTTTCGTGTAGTGTGATGCAACTTTGACAGTAGGAAATCCTACTGTCAAAGCCATAACCAAAGTCCTAAATGCAGGAAAAAATAAAAAACCCAGTATACATCACCTTAGAAGCGCTCTCTGACGCCGCAGCAGCTTTTCCCCGGGTCCCCGTCACTGCTTCTCATCATCTCTTCTGGCCTTCTGGAAGCGCTGGCTGTGAGTGTCTGACTCTTAGCCAATCACAGCCAGTGCTCGATGAACCAATCACAGCCATTCATCGAGTGCTGGCTTTGATTGGCTAAGTGTCAGCCAATCACAGCCAGTGCTTCCACGAGGCGGGGATTTTTCAATCGCCGGCCAGAAGAGAAGAAGACAACCAGTGTCAGGGACCCAGAGAGAAGCTGCAACGGAGCCCTAGACAGCGCTTCTAGGTGAAGTATACTTTTTTCCCCCTTTCTTCTTCAGCTATAGCTTATTTTCCAAAAATTCTTGCATGTGAGGCTGCAAAGTCGTGTGACTTTGTAGCGCTACAAAGTCGCGGTATTTCTCATGGTGATGCTGTGTCACCCGTGTGAATGAGGCCTTAATCACAGCACAATCTTTTTGAGGGGATAAATATAAAACCTGTTCAGTGGCAAAATAAAACTGTTTGCAACATGCGCCAATGTTCAGCAGTACAAAAGCAAAAAGCAATTTTCCTCTCAGTCTAAAAAAAACCTGTGAAACCAAAAAATCATTCCGGTCAGGTAAATAACAAGGTCGGTACTTTTGCAAGTCCCTTGTGTCTCAGTTCTCATTTGATACGAAGTTGTAGTTTTCAATGTTTGCTAGTTGTGTAACGTGCATGTTTGTTTTACCTCCAGTACACCATGGACTGTGATCAGATTTCCCAGCTACCTGATATCTCCTTTCATATGGGGGGAAATGAGTACACAATAAAAGGGGAAGCGTACGTCCTGCGGGTAGGTCCTACTCATGATTCTTTTACATCTTGTACACTGTATTGGCTGCACAATAAGCAAATGACCGTGAGGTCCAGCTCCATAACTAGTAGTCTGAAAAAGTAAGATTTTAATCACTTTTGTTGTGATTTGCAGGTCCTCTTTGTAATAAACTAGTTGGTTGACTTTAATGAGCACCAACTTAACTTGTTGATGACCACCCACTGTAAATATACAGAGGGTGATGCATTAAACGGGCTGGTAAGCCAAGCTTACTCCATATCTGGCGGGTGCTGGCTGTTTAAGGCAGCTGATACCTGCCTGCAACGGCTGTGATCAAAGCTAACTCTGATTATGGCTGTTTAACTGCTTGGATGCCGCGGTTAATGTTGACACAATCACTGGATGTTGATGAGGCTCCCAGGCCTGCAGTCTAATGAGCTCTGCCTGTGACATGGCTTAATAGACTTATATTAAAATGTACAATATACTGCAATACAGAGGTATTGCAGTATATTTTACAAAGTAGTGATTGCAAATTCAGGTTCCCAACAGGAGCATTAAAAAAATAATTATCTTTAAAAATATTTAAAAAATGAAACAATTATGTTAAAAAAAAAACCTTTTTCCCATTTTTCATATTTTAAAAAAACATAATAGGTACTGCCATGTCTGTAAAAGTCTGAAGCACGAAATCTTGCATTATTTATCCTGCACAGTGAACACCATAAGAAAAAAACATTTAATGCCAAAATTGCATTGTTTGGGGCACTGAGTTTGCAAAGGGAATTGAATAAAAAGTGATCAAAACGTCCTATGTACCCCAAATATGTACACCAATAAGCTACAGGTTGCCCCGCAAAGAACTAGCTCTTACACAGCTCCACTGACAGAAAGATGAAACAGTTATGTAGGGGGAACACAACAGGGCTACAATTTTTTTAATAGGGTTTTTTATTTTCTTCAATTTATAAAAACAAATTTGTATTTGTACTGACCCGCAGAATAACGCTAATTTCACCATGAACACTGTAAAAAAGAAAACCCAAAAAACAATGGTGCAATTGTAGTTTTTTCTATTTCACCACACTTAAACAAGTTTTTCAATACAATATACGGTATCTATTCCCTCTCTATTGCCATGCAGATATCAAAAATTGAGGTACAAGTTAGCGCCATATGGAAAAAATATTAAAGGGCCATTCCATCTAAAACATATTTTTCCATGCCCACACTCCTCACCTGACTGCCTGTCACACTCTGGAGGACTCCTCTGTGTATTCCAGGCACTTCCACGTAGTGTAATCCCTGTCAGGCACTATCTTAAGGCTGAGATCTTTTGGGTTCACTTTCACATTTCTCCCATGATGCATTAGCTAAGTAATAGCTAGGGTCATATAATTCTACCTGCAGTGAATGGGGTTCGTTTAATTATAATTACCTTTTATATTCACTTAAATAAGCTACAGTCCATAAGCATACAATCAGGAAGATGAGCTGTGATCTCCTCTATTATAACTATGTGATCATCATCAGTAACTGTGATAGGAGTTCCTGTCTCCCTCTCATCAGTTTCAGTGGTAGATGCGCGTAACAGCATCACACAGCCTGTGTAATTGACTAGAAAATTAGTCCATAACCCCCAAGCTGATCTGAGTTAGTCAAAATAGAGATCACATGACCAGGATTGAAGAGAGCAGGAGTTTCAGATAGAGAGAAATAACTGTTTTGTTGCGCTGCTGGGACCTATAATTCTATGACAGGGGTGTCAAACTCATTTTCACCGAGGGCCACATTAGGCTTATGGTGACCTTCAAAGGGCCGATTGTAAGGCTGCCTGCAGACAGCCGGGTCGGATCCTGCTGCGAGAATTCTCGCAGCGGGACCCGCCCCGCCCCCCCTGCAGGAACCAGCGCAGCACTCACCTGCTCCCGCAGCTCTGGCTCTGTGATGTGCTGGCTGCCAGGCAGCCGGGACATGCGCAGAGTGGAGCCAGCGGCCAGGGGGAGACATTTCTGTGCGGGGCTCTGCGAGCCCCACACAGACATAGAACATGCCGCAATTTGTTTTCCGCGTGAGATTTTGTGTGGACAAATTGCGGCCGTCTGCATAGGATTGCGTTTTCTAACGCAATCCTATGGCAGCTTCCATGGGCGGAAATTCTGTGGGAAATCCTGCCGCGGAATTTCCGCCCGTGTGCAGGGGGCCTAAGACAGTACAGTAAGGGCTCGTTCACACAAGCGTATTTGCGTACATAATATGCAGTGAATAGAAGCCATTGATTGCAATGAGTTTATTCACATGATGTATATTTTCACACAGCGGGACCTATTTTGTTGTGTAGGCCATTGGAGTGATTGGGCCGCGTAAATATGTAGTGAATGTGCAGGAAACCTGTGTATTCACTGCATATTTGCACACCATTTCAATGTGCCCACCTGCGTTCCTTTTTGCGTACGCAAATATACAGGCATAAGCGATTTTTCATTGCGCAAATTCGCAGCGTATTTGCGCGACCGAAATACAATTAGACCCGTGTGAACGAACCCTAAAAGTGACCCTGATAGTGGCCCCAGTAAAAATTACTACGCCCACAGTGGTCCAATTAGTAATATTAACCCCCTCAGTAGTAATAAACCCATAGCAACGTTAACCCCCCCTCAGTAATAATAAGCCCCGCCACAGTAATAATAAGCCCCCGCTCAGTAGCGATGAGCCCCTCCTCAGTAGTAATGAGCCCCCCTCAGTAGTGATGAGCCCCCCCTCAGTAGTAATGAGCCCCCCTCAGTAGTAATGAGCCCCCCCTCAGTAGTGATGAGCCCCCCCGTAGTGATGGGCCCCCCTTAGTAGTAATGAGCCCCCTCAGTAGTAATGAGCCCCCCCTCAGTAGTAATGCCCCCCCTCAGTAGTAATGAGCCCCCCCAGTAGTAATGAGCCCCCCCCTCAGTAGTAATGAGCCCCCCCTCAGTAGTAATGATCCCCCCCTCAGTAGTGATGAGCCCCCGCCCCTAATAAGAAGCCCCCCCCCAACCCTTATACTTACCTCCTCCTTCCTGTGAGCGTCGCTCCCTCTCTGCTTGCCCTGAGCCCGGATGCACACTGACATCAGTGTGTGCGCCCGGCACGGTTCCTCCCCGAGTCCTCTCCTGCAGAACTGAAGAGCAGGGGACTCGGGGAGGAGGATCCTGGCTGCACACTGATGTCAGCTGCACCACTGCACCGGCACCCGAGCTGGTAATCGCTGCAGTGGTGAGCGTCATCGGCACGCCGCGGGCCACATAACACGAGGCAGCGGGCCTTGTGTTTTCACACATGTGTTCTATGGGTTTCCAGGAGCAGACTGTCACAGGTGTAGGATGATTGAGCTGGCTGGGTGTGGATTTCTCCAGCCAGCCAATCACCATCAGTCTGCTGCCTATACATACTAGCTCCTCTGGCTTGAGGGTGCTGGTTTCCTCATTTCCCTCATGCTTGCATTTATGCATGTTGCTGCTTGCAGGCCGGACTAATGGGGTAGTTGTCTTGTTAGAGTAGGGACCCATGAGACAACGAGGACCCTTGTCATGGGCTCGTGAGCTTAAGTATATTGGCCAAAATACGAACAAATACCTTGTGCGTACTGTAGCAATTCCACCTGTTTCATTCCTCATAAGGCTGGTCACACACAAGCACATTGTCATTGCACAACTTTCCCAGGCACAAATAAAAAAAAAGCTGCATGCACTATTTTGGTGCATGGTACGCATGCATACATGCCAAGATAGTGTATGGGGATTGGTGGCATGCAGCAAATACGCATGTTATTGCGTACTTGTTGCGTAGTCACACACTGCACGCCAGCACACATGTTCATGTTAGCCCAGCCTAAATGAGAGGTTTGATGAAAGCCTACACCAGTCTGGTTTCCTTCTCCAGAGTCTGTGAAGAGGGACGGTCCTGTTCAAGTTCCTCCCAACCATTTGGAAAAACCTGAGCTGACCTCCCACTCCATATACTGACTGAAAACCAAGTGCATTCCGCAGCATCTCCTGTAGAGCAATATGGGGCCAAATTAATAGCTAAATACAACGAAAATACAAAAATCAATGTACTGTGTCCTTTTTTTCTATTGCAGCAGCTACAGTTTGGAGAGGAGGTCTGTAATGTTGCATTCTCGGGTCTGGATATCCCTCCTCCAACAGGACCTCTTTGGATTCTGGGAGCTACATTCATTGGACAGTATTATACTGAATTTGATCGTCACAATAATCGTATTGGATTTGCTACGGCTCTCTGATAGTACTTAACTGTTTTTTATTTCACTATCATAGCCATACAGATTATTTAAATAGTCACTAACATTCAAATAACTTACACTTATATGATAGCCAGTGTGATAACTAGCAAAACTGCTATTTACTTTATTTACCTAAAATGATGTTTTTATGCTGTAAAATTGTAAAGTGCTGTTCAGTAGGAGACTCCCTTCATCCTAACTTGCTGTCCACTGTCAAGTATGTTACTGGAAACCGTACGATAGCAGAACAGGAAGTGGTGGATGGGAATTAATCATTGTGCTCATTGAAGTCTATGAAAACAGAGGGGATGGGGAGGAGGAGGGAGAGAAACAGAAATACCAGATTTTAGTGCTAATAGTGAGGTGTTTGCTGCTATTTATTCACATTTTCACTGCTCAGTAATGCTGTACAGTATCCTATATGATGACGTTATATCTGTGTGTGTGTTACAGACAGAGAACATAATTTGCAGTTCTCTGTGCACCAGTCTGTAGAACACAGCAAAGCACCAATACTCCTGCCACCAGTTCGAAGAAAACTGAGAATCAGATGTACACCCTGGAGAAGGGGAAATGTAGGATACAAGTCATATAGTGGCCAGCAATAGTATTATTCCTCTTGTACATACACAAAAATTATGTTTAAGCATGCTTAAAGCTTGTGGATAAATATTAAAAATTAAATGTTTGGAGTCAAACAGTGAAAATATCAGAGCCGCCAGATCCAGCATATGCCGGACCCAAGTGGCGCTAGATGGACGTTACTTTCTATTATGGAATCTGCGTGGCTCCCAGAATGTCATTGGAAATAGAGCAGCATGTTGCACTATTTCTTCTGGGATTTTGTGTCAGATCTACACGGGAAGCTCCAAATGAGGCCTCTGGTGCAAATGTGAAAAGGGTATTATCAGGATGTACATAATAGTGCAGCCACAGGAAGCTCAAACTATTCAACAACAAGACCCATACACTAGACTACAGACTATTCCCTATAGGGATGTACATGTTCTAAGGGCTACATTACCACATTGTACTACAATACTTGAATATATTAGTAGAATGTATACAGATTTGCTTTACATGAGTCTCAGACTGCAGGGCACATTTATAGTCAGAAAGCAGTTCCCTGACAATAACATCCGGACTCCCAAAGATTGCTTGTTTTTAGAGAAGGGATTGACTCTGAGAGTAAAGGGCCATTGCAAATAAGGAAGATGGAACAATACCTTAGCAGCGCCACCTATTGGATGACCACATTCTTGCAAATCAATGCTTGACCCTTTATACAGGTCTGTAGAGCATTGAAAGTCCATTTACACGGGACAATTATCACTCAAAATTCTTTCAAAGAGTTGTCCTTGTATGGTGTTGATGGCAACTCACGAATTACTTACTAATCCCACCAATTTACTCACCTTACTAATCCCACCAATTTAATTGGTGATATTTTATCAAAATGGATACTTTTAAATATTTATTAGGGTGCCTATACATATAGGAGTTTCCATCCTCAGGCTTCCTACAGATGGCAGAGCGCGATATAGGGCAATGAAACTGGTCTGATTTTTTTCAGCTTTTTCTTCATTTATATTGCATTAGCAATCATACAATGCATCAGCACGGCATTAAATGACCAGCTAGAGCCAATACCATCTATGCCTGCTAGGAAGACAGTGTGATTATCATTACCCTCTATACTTTACTCAATAAGCTAAAGACCATAAGTGTACAGTCAGGAAGGCGGTCACAATGAGATCATATAATCCAACTGAAGAGATGCACCCAAGAAGTTTTCAGATAGAAAGGAATAACTAAAGAAGGTAATACTAGCGGACTAACTATATACTGAGGGACTAGTTTCATAATGAATGAAAAAACATTTTCACCGAAGTGGCTCTTTAACACTTCCCCTACAGTCTGGCAGCTGAGTGGAAGGAATAATGACTGCTCCCTCATTTTATAATAATGACCCTACCTTCCCTCTTGCAGAAAAGGACATCAGGAATACTAAGGCATCTTCAAAGATTTTGGCACTGAGACCAGGTGTAGGGAGAGGTAAATAGTGAATGACACAACTACGTGCCCAGAAACTCATGTTTAATGGAAATAACACCTTTTAGTGCTACAAGTTAGGCAATCTATAGCAAAGGAAACAGCAAGAAGACAAAGGCAGCCTTTATATTTTTGCTGGAACCTCAATACGGAGGTTCCGTCGCAGATCCGGCACAAGATACCGGAAGACAAAGTCCTGCATGCAGGACTTTTTCATCCGGTAAAACACTGGGCAGCTGAGCGGAAACCAAATGAAACCATTATGGTCAATGGAGTCCATTCGGTGCTGCTGAGTTCAGTCATAAGACAGATCTATTTTGCCAGGGGATTCCCAGTTCCTGCTCTTTGGCAGACCAAGAAAAAAGAACCCCCAACGAAGATGTGAAAGCAGCCAAACCTCTACATTGTAACATTAGCAGCATAAAGCTTTTTAGCCTGTAGCGGAGTACACTGAGTCTATACAGATCTCTAGTACCGAGACTAGCAGCCTCCATGCACTACCATACAGGCTTCATTAGACATTGTACATCCCAAGATACTGTTCGCTAGAATACCGTCATACAAACATGCTGCATTTTACTTTTCTGTCAGATCCTTATGGAATTAGAGGCCCCATATACCTCTAATGTGGTCTCATACAAAACAGCCATAACACAGCTGTGTACACAAGTCCTTAAAATCATTCACCGTTATCTGAACAGCTAAAGGGGATAGTAAAATGTAAAAGATAGTAAAAAGAATATGACAAAACAACATTAATTATAACTCCAAAACCTTTACATGTCTATTAAGAAAGGTCTTTTTTCTGCACATTGCAAAAAATTCCGCTTTTAACATATACAATTGTTTCTCAGTCTTAAGAGACCATTCTCCCATCCACAAACATACGAACAAAGCAGTGAAAAGATATTCCAGCTTCTGTTATTTCCTTGTCTGCACTGATCAGGTGGGTTCTAGAGAAGAAGCTAGCAGGACACACAATGCTTCTACAAAGTCTGTTCACTATTAGGGCCCTTTTACACAGGCCGATAAATCGTTCATATCCCTGCATCCAGTGATAATCTGATTTATCGTTCAGTGCAAATGCTGCCCCAACTAAACAGCGAACGAGAATTAATTCACTTCTTGTTCGTCGTTCATTTTCTGCATGTAGAAAACTAGATGATGGATCGTCCTGTGTCAACAGGCAGTTCTTCATCTAAGAAACGACTGCCTGTTTACAGTGTATGTAGGCAGCGGCAAAATGATCCCTGGCCGCTCCACCTCCAATCACACAGCAATGCTCGTTCTTGTGTAAATGATTATCGCTGGAACGACCTGTTGGGTATCTGCGCCCAGAAAGTCGTCCCATGTAGAAGGGCCCTAAATGTACCCATCGTACTGTATATGTGGGGCAGGCACATACAGATATCCACAGCTAGTGATATCAAAGAAAAAAATAAATAAATTGACAGAAACTACTTACATTCACAGCTCAACTTTTTAACAACCCAACTGCATGAAGAAAATGAAAAACGTTACAATAACAACTAAGTTTTAACAATGAAATGTGTATTCATGATTGTAAGAGGGCCTTAGAATTAAAGGGGTTTTATCATTTAAAAAAATAAAAATCAATACTTAACAATTCCTCCCTAGGCCGTCTTCTTACCACATCTTCTTCTCGCTGATCTTCTCCAGGCCCCTGGGTCGCCTCACCGCAAGCCGGCCAGATCCTCTTCTTCTTGTTATGATGCATCCATTCTTCTTCCTGCAGGTCTGTATAGGTTACGTCACTAGTGATGCAACGTTCACTGCCTAGGAAGGAATGCCAATCAATTGCCAAGACTGCGCGAGAGTTCATATACTACTGCAAAGAGACAGCGCGCATGCGCAGTCTCTGCAACAGCTTGGCACTCCTTGTTAGGCTATGAACAATATGTCACTAATGGCGTAGCATACACTGCCCTGCAGGAAACAGAATGCCTGCAATGGACCCTTCATCACCTGAAGATGAAGAATCGGCCGGCTGGAGGTGAGGTGACCCAGGGGGGACTGCAAGAGCCAGGAGAAGATCGGCAAAGAGTAGATGTAGTAAGAAGACTGACGGGGGAGGATAAGGTAAGTATAGAATTTTTGTTTTCTAATGACAGAACCCCTTTAATATCCATCTTGGACACAGTGCATCTGCATTTTATTACTGGATGTCTGAAAATGATAAAATTAGCGTACAGGATTCTGTGTGCAGGTTATAAATGGCCACACGGTGCGGCTGGTAGTGTGCAGCCAAAACCTTACCCACAGTTAAATCGTAATGCCATTGACCCCTGCGAATGTCTTCGGACCACAAGTCCTTATTCTCACTTGCAGCAATCAAATGTTTTGTACCAAATTTCAACAACTGTTTGACAAAGTTTCTTTTTGTGCATTAAATGCCTAAAATAAAAGCAACACAAATCAGAGTTCCATCATGATTCTTTGTGGTTTCTTGCTTACATTTATTTATTTCCCCACATTACTACATGGAATTGTATTGATTATATATTCAACACCATAATAGCTACACTTTGCATATCCCGCCATTCTTTTTCACATATCCTTGCAGCAGTTCTTGTATTGCAACTTGTTGAAGTTCAGAGCATCGGGACATAAATGCAATAATAGGGGAAATGTAGAGATGTTTTCAGAGCAGTATTTCTTTAAAAAATCCTCATATAAAGCCTTATTTTAATTACAAATTTAATTATAAAGCAATAGGAGTCTATTTCTTCAAATACTGATGTCATCACATTAGCAGCAATTACTGTCATTATAATCTGTACAAGCTCCTTCGAGTTAAAAAAAAATCAAACTAAAATTTTTTTCACGGACACTGGAAGAAAGTGCCCTATTTTTGTGGACTGTCCTGGAATTTACAGATGGTTGGCAACCCAGGTCGTGGGTAGAAATGCACGTACAGGAAAATGGCCTGAAGTGGAGAGACAGGATGGAAGGGACAATCCCCGCCCGCTCTGCCTATGTTCACAGAATGACTGTCGCTCTTCTGTAATAACACAGGAGCGATAGTCGCTGGAACGGCTGTAGGGTGCTTCTGCGCCCAATAGTAGACCCATGTAAAGGAACCTTAACTCAAGGTTCAGTTGGTGGAATACCGCGATGGGATGGCTATCTGGGGTCTTCCCAAATAAGTCAATATCACAAGGTGCTAGCAACAAACTATTTAGAGTATTGCAGGTTCACACAAGTGAAGGTAGGCGCTACTTACAGCAAAATGTCCCGATGGCACACAGGAGCAGGGGGACACAGTGTTAACATTTTTTCTCTATCTAGAGACGAACTGAAATTAATCAGCAACAATGTTTCGGCTAAAGTGTGGATTTTCCCTTAAGCGCTTGCTTGATGTCTCCCACTATATGGGTTTAAGGCCGGCTGCACGCGAGCGTGACGGGCTCCGCCGCGGAATATTCCGTGGCGAAGCCCGTCACGGCGCCCCCCAGAGACCCCATACTTACCAGCGGATCCGGTGTCCTCGCTCCCGCATGACGCTTCCCCGCCCACCACCGCCGCGTCACATGACACGCCTACCGCGTCACATGACGCAACCGGCCATGTCATGTGACGCGCCGGCCGCGTCATATGACGCGGCGGCGGTAGGCGGGAAAGCGTTTTCACGCTATCTTCCGCTGTGTTACAGTGGGAGATAGCGTTAACGGACGGCTTCCATTGACTGCAATGGAAGCCGTCTGCGCGTACACCCGCGGCAAATAGAGCATGCCGCGGGTGAGAACGGGAGATTTCACGGTGCGGAATTCCGCACCGTGTGCCCTGAGCTATTAGGTTCAATAGAATCTAATAGCTGCGGGCAACGCAGCGGATTTTCGCCGCAAATTACGCGGCGGAAATCCGTTCGTGGGAAGGAGGCCTTAAAGGGGTTGTCCCGCGCCGAAACGGGTTTTTTTTTTTTCAACCCCCCCCCCCCCCGTTCGGCGCGAGACAACCCCGATGCAGGGACCTAAAGAAAGCTTACCGGAGCGCTTACCTTAATCCCCGCGCTCCGGTGACTTCTATACTTACCGGTGAAGATGGCCGCCGGGATCCTCTTCCTCCGTGGACCGCAGCTCTTCTGTGCGGTCCATTGCCGATTCCAGCCTCCTGATTGGCTGGAATCGGCACGTGACGGGGCGGAGCTACACGGAGCCCCATAGAGAACAGGAGAAGACCCGGACTGCGCAAGCGCGGCTAATTTGGCCATCGGAGGGCGAAAATTAGTCGGCTCCATGGGAACGAGGACGCTAGCAACGGAGCAGGTAAGTATAAAACTTTTTATAACTTCTGTATGGCTCATAATTAATGCACAATGTACATTACAAAGTGCATTATTATGGCCATACAGAAGTGTATAGACCCACTTGCTGCCGCGGGACAACCCCTTTAATGGTACAGTTCATGATTCACTGCTACTACTGCGGGGACCATGGGATGTTGCACTAAACCACTCTCAGATCCAAACTATCTACATGGCTCCTGTCACAACCAAATAAATAAAAAGAAAAGGTAGAGTTAAAAAAGGAAAAAAATGTTTTTTAGTGGCACTGTCAAAATTGTATTGCATAGATTAACCCCTTAAGGACATGGCCTATTTTGGGCTTAAGGCCGCAACGATTTTTGGCGGATTTTCATCTCCATTTTTCAAAAGCCATAACTTTTTTCCTTTTTGTCGACGCGGCAGTATAAGGGCTTGTTTTTTGCGTGGCAAACTGTAGTTTTTCATGGTGCCATTTTTGGGTACACAGAATATATTGTAAAACTTTTTTTTTTTTTTTATGCTAACAGGGAGGGGAGACGCATCAATTCTGCCATAGATTTTTGTGTTTTTTTTTTTACAGCGTTACTTATGCAGCATAAATGACACAATACATTTTTTCTGTGGATCGGTAAGATTACAACAATACCAAAATCCTTGTATTTTTTTTAGGTTTTTCAACTTTTTTGCAATAAAAACCCTTTTTTTGGAAATCTTTTTTTTTCTAAATCGCTGCATTCAATCCTGTAACTTTTTATTTTTTTATGTACGAAGCTCTGTGAGGGCTAATTTTTTTGCTAGACAAGCTTTAGTTTTTATTGGTACCATTTTGGGATACATATGGCTTTCTTGATCACTTTTATTGTGTTTTTTGGGAGGGAAAAATGCTAAAAGTTAGCATTTTGCCTTAGTTTTTTAGTGTGATTTTTTTACGCTTTTTGCCGTGCAGGATAAAAAGCATGTGCAACTTTTTTTACATGTCGTTACGGACGCGACGATACCAAATATGTGGGATTTTAATGTTCCTTTTACTTTTTTTATGCTAGTATGAGAAAAAACACCTAAAAAGGGGGGTTTTTTTTACATTTTTCTTTTTTGTACATTATTTTTATTTGTTTTTTACACCATTTGTGTCCCTCTAAGGGACTTACACAATACCACTAATGATCGCTATGATAAGGCATTGCAGCACTTCTCTCTTGTAATGCCTTATTGCTTATTACATTGATTATAGGCAATGGTAATACAGGACGCCTGTAGATGGTGTCCTGTTACCATGGCAACCAGCCGGGCTCTCTGCGATTACATCGCGGGAGCCCGATGACGTTACAGAGGGAGCACGCTCCCTCTGTGAAACCATGCCATGCCGCGATCTTCGATGCACCCCCGCTATTGCAGCGTGAGGCCAGCTATCACTGACAGCCGACTCCCGCTGCCGGATAGCGCAAGATTGCTTATGATCTCGCGCTATTCCCAGGACGTAAGTTTACGCCCTGTTGCGGGAAGTACCGGGGCATTTCCTCCAGCTAAGCCCGGTCAACCCCTAGCTTCCGGTAGAGACAAAATGCACCAGTACCAGTGCAGCTGTGCTTGGGGAGAAGATGGCTAGAAGGTTGGAGGAATGTTTAAACTAGGGACTGGGGGAAAGTCAACCGGAGAGATGGGGAGGAAGAGGACAGTGTAGACAGTGACCTGGGACTAAGTTATGAAACAGCCGGGGTATGAAGAACACAGTGGTTCAGCTGTGTTCTGTATACCCCGCTCGGAGTGTTCAGCTGTATTCCGCATACCCGGCACAGAGCGCACAGCTGTATACCAGCTGAGCACTCCATGAACAGCTGGGGTATGAAGAACACAGCGGTCCAGCTGTGTTCTGTATACCCCGCTCGGAGTGCTCAACCGTATTCCGCATACCCGGCACGGAGCGCACAGCTGTATACCAGCTGAGCACTCCATGAACAGCCGGAGTATGAAGAACACAGTGGTCCAGCTGTGTTCTGTATACCCCGCTTGGAGCGCTCGGCTGTATAGCAGCCAGGCGCTCCGAGCAGAGAACAGCTGGATACAGAAGACAAGCGGCCTTGCTTGTCTTCTGTATACCCTGCTCAAAGCACAAGGTGATCGCTCAACGTTTGAGCGACCACCTTGCGTTGTAAAGGCACACAACGATTATCGCTCAAAATACAACTTTTGAGCGATAATCGTCGTGTCTAAACCAGGCTTTAGAACTGTAGGCAAAACCCTAGTGGGAATAACAGAGACCTGGTTGGATGAAAGCTGTGACTGGGTGGTGAAATTACAGGGTTACAGTCTGTTCAGAAGAGATTGTAAAAACCAGAAAGGGAGAGGGGGTTTGTCTTTATGTAAAATCCTGTTTAAAACACACATTATGGGAAGATATATGGGAGGGAGATGAACATGTGGAGTCTCTATGGGTGGAAATACACGGAAGGAAAAACAATAATAAAATCCTCAGAGGGGTTTTCTACATACCACCAAATATAACAGAAGCCACTGAAAATCTATTGTTGAAACAAATAGATGAAGCAGCAAATCACAATAAGGTAAATATTATGGGAGACTTTAAAGGGGTTGTCTCGCGAAATCAAGTGGGGTTATACACTTCTGTATGGCCATATTAATGCACTTTGTAATATACATTGTGCATTAAATATGAGCCATACAGAAGTTATTTACTTACCTGCTCCGTTGCTGGCGTCCCCGTTGCCATGGTGCCGTCTAACTTCGGTGTCTTCTTGCTTTTTTAGACGCGCTTGCGCAGATGGATCTTCTCCCTTCGGCTGGTCTCGGAAGCATCGGCGGTTTGGCTCCGCCCCCTTGTACACGTCATCGCGTAGCTCCGCCCCCGTCACGTGCCGATTCCAGCCAATCAGGAGGCTGGAACCGGCACACGTCATGGGGCGGAGCTACGCGATGACGCGTACAAGGGGGCGGAGCCAAACCGCCGATGCTTCCGAGACCAGCCGAAGGAAGAAGATCCATCTGCGCAAGCGCGTCTAAAAAAGCAAGAAGACACCGAAGTTAGATGGCACCATGGCAACGGTGACGCCAGCAACGGAGCAGGTAAGTAAATAACTTCTGTATGGCTCATATTTAATGCACGATGTATATTACAAAGTGCATTAATATGGCCATACAGAAGTGTATAACCCCACTTGATTTCGCGAGACAACCCCTTTAACTATCCAGATATAAAATGGGATGCCGAACCCTGTGGATCTCATAAAGATAACAACTTTCTGTCAATTACTAAACATAGTTACCTTACCCAACTTGTACCGGACCCGACTACGGGTTTCCCTTCACAGTTACAGGCAACCTAAAACCAATATTTATTAATTCTCATTAAAATAATGGACTGACAGAAACACACTACAAATAACAATAAAGTTCTCGCCACTTTACTCTGTATTAGGAATGATGAAAATGCTTGCTCCAAAATGGTTATTTGTGGTTACATAAGAACCAGCATAGTTGGTTCGGAGTTAACAGTGATGGATCTATAAAGGGGAAGTATCCATTTCCCTACCAACTGAGGGGTGTTAAATTAACACATTAGTCCATCATGTCAAACGACATATAAAGAATAAGTCATCAATTCCTAATATGATAGCCTATTAAGTGCAAAGTAGCAGAGAAGATTGGCAAGAATCTCCCTGTTCTTGCTTATATAGTGTGTAATAATTATACTTATTAATGTTGATGGTTCAAGGTGTTATCATCAAGATTATAATTATGATGATTTGTAAATTTTTAGATGGTTCCAATATCAAGTGGTTCTGTTTTAAATATCAAATAATTCTGGTTCGACGCGTTTCTGTGTGTATGAGGACACTTCATCAGGAACCAATGTGCGGTCACATCAACTGTATAATACACTAATATAAAGGCGCTCTAATGTGTGATAACATCTGAACTACATAGTGAGTCCATATCAGCTGTAGTTCAATTTGGACTAGCTGCAACTCTGCCTATCTTGCAAATACTCAGTATTTAGGGAAAAATCCCAATCACAAGGAGTATAAGTACTCAATGGGAGCCTGTCAGAAATAGGAGCTGACAATAGCCTCCATACATACTTGAACCTTGCAATACACATGGGGAGCTCTCAGTAAGAGATTGTCCCTTCACTGATGCAAGGTCTATTGGAGCAGAGTTGTTTGAGCTATCAGCTTAACATAGAGAACCGAGATACTCTAGTCGTCAGCTCTACACAAAAAGCGCACAAAGATAAAAATAAAAAAGATACGTGAAATAAGAGATAGAGCCTCCGGCCTTGGTGGTAGACCGGAGGGTATGGGGGGGGGGGGGGGGTAGCCATTTTGGACTTAATAATAACCAACAGACCTGACAGAATAACGGGGTTGCAGGTTGGGGGGCATCTGGGAAATAGTGACCATAATATAATACATTTCCATTTGTCTTTCAAAAGAGATTTTTATAGGGGAGCTACGAAAATACTAAACTTTAGTTGGGCAGAGTTCAATCAGCTTAGTGATGCCCTTAACCTTATTGACTTGGATAATGTCCTCAAAAATAGGAGTACAAACAATAAATGGGAAACGTTTAAAAACATCCTAATTACTTACTGTGAGCGGTTCGTACCTTACAGGAATAAAAGGGTTAGGCTCAATAAAGATGTAAAGGGGGCAACAAACAGCAAAAAGAAAGCGTTTAAACTACTAAAACAAGAAGGAAGTGAAAAACCTACAAGGACGAAAATAAATTATGTAAAAATCAGATAAAAAGCAGCAAATGTAGAGACAGAGAGACTTATTGCAGAAGAGAGTAAAACTAACCCTAAACCGTTCTTCAATTATATAAACAGTAAAAAGATTCATACACAAAGTGTTGGCCCCCTGGAAAGGAAATCTATTAAAATAGTTTTTTCTCCAGTGTATTCACTCAGGTAAATGAAATGTCAGATGAGATGTAGAGTGATACGTTAAGGCTGGTTTACATGGGCCGATGATCACTCAAAAGACAGTTTGAGTGACAGCTTTCAGCGATCATTTTGAATAAAAATTAATTGGTATTTAAATAGCTACTCAGCTACTTAAATACCAATTAGGTATGCAAATGAAGCCTTCACTGAACACAGCTAATAGCCTGAGGCTATTATCAGCGCTCAGATCCTTTGTTCTCCACAGGAAAACAATGCTATCAGCACCCCCACCCCCTCCCCAAGGCCAGGCTGGCAGTCTCCTCCCCGGTCCGTGGCCCCCGCTGTGGTGCCCCACTAACTTTGCAACGTTTTGTCGGCTCTCCTTCTTCCTGCGGCCGTTTCAGTCGGCCAGCCTGTCACTGTCCTCCCTGCTCCCGTGTTGCGCTGACTGTTGGTTACCTCTGTGAATTTCAAGCCGACCACAGTGTGTTCCTCCTTGCCACTCCCCCGACACAATTTTCGGCTAAACGTTAGTCCTCCCTGCCTGCCCTGTCCCTGGCGGCTGGCAGAGAGAGAGGAAAGATGTGTCAGCGCAGTCTGTCCCTCCATGGTTCCCCCAGGCGCAGACACTTTTATCACCGCTGTAGCGCCGCTTCCCACAGTGTCTCCGTTGCGGCGCTTGTCCCCGTCAGCTAGGAGACAAAGGCAACAGCTGTCTGCTGGTCTCTCGGTGTTGGCGCTTGTCCCCGCCGGCTTGAAAAGAGAGAGGCAACAGCTGTCTGCTGCCAAGGCCATGGCACAGGGGGCTGCGGCAGCTGAAGGTTGAGTGTGCTCCCCTGTGTGTGTCTGGCTGCTGCTTTGTCTCTAGGGGGTACATAAACGCTGAAAGCAGGAGACTCCGGCTGACACATGTGTGACCTGGCCAAGGGGAATGGCCGGCGCATGTGGGGAGGTGTGTGAGCGCCAGTCAATCCTCTGCTCTACCCTTCACCTAGGCGTACCCTGCTGCTCAGGACTCTCAACCCTTTTCTCCACCCATTCTTCTGGTGGGGACAAGATACAACAGTATCGAGTGATAAAGTAAACTCTCCACTAAATCTCACCAGTCTAGCCCAGGAGGAAGTGCAGAGCTGGTTTAAAAAGATTAAAATAGATAAATCACAGGGTTTTGAAGGCATACACCCCCAGGTTCTAAGGGAAATAAGTAATGTAATACACAGATCCTTATTTGTTGTATTTAGGGACTCTATAATATTAAGGTCTATTCCACTGGATTGGCACATAGCCAATGTGGTGCCAATATTCAAAAAAGGGTCGAAAATGAACCTTGAAACTACAGGCCAATAAGTCTTACTTCTATTGTGGGTGAAATGTTTGAAGGGTTTCTAAAAGATGCTATCCTGAAGGTCCTCAAAGAAAATAGCTGTATAACTCTGCATCAGCATGGGTTTATGAGAGATTACACCTTTCAAACCAACCTGATCAGCTTCTATGATGAGGTAGGTGGACTGGGGAGAGTCACTGGATCTTGTATGTCTAGACTTTTCCAAAGTGTTTGATACTGTGCCTCATAAAAGGTTGGTATATAAAATGAGAATACTTGGTCTGGGCAAGAATGTGTGTAAGCGGGTGAATAATTGGCTCAATGATAGAAAGCAGAGGGTGGTTATTAATGGTACATACTCTGATTGAGTCACTGTTACTAGTGGGGTGCCACAGGGAGCAGTATTGGAGAGGTCACTGTTACTAGTGAGGTACCACAGGGAGCAGTATTGGAGAGGTCACTGTTACTAGTGAGGTACCACAGGGAGCAGTATTGAAGAGGGCTCCGTATAAAACTGGGAGAAATAGACCATGCTGCCATTTATTTCTCCTACATTTTCTACGAGTGTCTCCTTGCAGCTCCAACGCAGATGTAAATGGAAAATCCATAGACTTTTATTGCCCCCATCCATGTATTACGCATTGAGAAATACGTATGCGGTATACCTGGTGACAATAAGCTTGTGTGAATGAGCCCTAAGTTGGGGGTTTGGGCAGAAAAGTGGCAAATGAGGTTCCACACTGATAAATGTAAAATTATCTACATACCACGGAAAATACAGTTAACACCTACGCAGCTGTTAACCCTTGTGGAGATGCAGTGCACAATGTGGCCTGTAGGAGGCTGTAGACAGGCATTCTGGTGCCTGAGATGGGGGAAAACACCCATAGGTATAGCAGGAAGTAGGATAAAGGTGTTGGTTCCTGTCACATTCAGAGTAGAAAATGGGCTGAAAGCCAGATAGAGGCACCCAGACACTGAAAGACACCTTGTGTGTTTCAGGAAAGCTGGGTGAAGTTGCCCTGGAAAGCTGAGTGAAGTGTACCTGTGATGTGAGCGAATGATCCCAAGTGTTCACACCCTCTAAATGGCGCTGTCAATTCTGACAGCAAGATTTAAGTGTGCCAATCATTGAAGCAATCACAGGGTGCTGTTCGGTTGCCATTGCTGCCATAAATAAATGCGTATGAAGGCATGTCTTCACAGACGGTCTGTCAAAATGAAGTATAATGTAATACAGTAATATTACATTATACTGTATGAGCAATCAAATGATCGCAAGTTCAAGTCCCCTATGGGGACCAAAAAGAAAGTTTATAAAGATAAGTAAAAAAAGGTTTTTTCAATTACTGGAAAAAGAAAGCTTTCAAAAAACAACCACTTTTCCCTTATTAATAATAAAAAATAAATAAATAAAAGCATATTTTGTATTGCCGCATCTGTAAAATTTGATCTATCAAAATAAGGTACTTATTTCATGTCCAAAAACGCATCCCATTACATTCCATGGGGATCCACTGTGGTCTACAAGGAGCAGATTTTTTTCAAAATTTTGAATATGCACATGGATTCGCCCATTCCAGATGACCGCATGCAGATCCACAGCCCTACATTTGTGTAGCTGTGAAAGATGTTTGCAGCTCAGCGGCAGATTTCTGCCAGTTTTTAGAGGCAGAAGCCACGCAGATAAATCCATGTCAGACTCCACCATCAGAACATATCTGTACAGCAGCAGTGAGAAACATTCAGCAGCAAAGTGGATCCCAGTCCATACAGACCATTGCATCCTAGTACAGCCAGAGCTCCCAGCTGAGGCAGAGCATTACATCACAGTGCGCCCAGAGCCCCTGTCCATGCAGGGCACTGCATCTCACAGCCCTCAGTCTATGCAGAGCATTGCATTCTAGTGCACAGAGACCCTATTACTGCACACTATGGCATTACTAGGACAGACCACCTAAAACATTGCAGCTGTGGTTCGCCTTGGGTTGATGCTCCTCCCCTATGCAGTTGATTTCTGGGTGTCTTGGTGGCTTTGGTGATTTGGTCATCACATTGTGGTCGGGGACACGGCATAGAGCAGATGGGAGTTATTATACTGAAGGGCAATTTCAAGTCACAGCATCATAGAAGAATTTGGGAGTACAAATTTATGGCCATGTTGGATACCCTCAGGAATGAACCTCAGCCTGGGATTCTTGCATAAGTGGAAAGTATGAAAGGTCTGAAGGAAGTCAAGAGGGATGTCCGCTTCCCAATCAATGTTTTTTGTTTTTTTAAGGCTTTGGGGGGGGGGGGGGGAATTATTTTCTTTAAAACTTCATAAAAATTCAGAACTTGACTTATAATAATGTTGCCATCCACTAGGTGGTGCTGCATCTGCTTCCATGTGCAGGTTGAAGGAGAGATAAGACACATCATAAACACTGTCCTGAGCTCAGTGGACTGATTTACGATGTATGTCTCCGCTCTGTTTGTTTGTTGTTTTAGGTTTTGAGCACAAAACAGTCTCAAATTTATGTGTGTGAACATTTATTTAGATCAAGAGGGGTGTCCCCCCTCCCCTCTTCATCAGTATGTTATAATTATGTGCCATCCTAACTAGTTTCATTCAATAGCCTGATGAAGGGAGCGATATCCCCAGAAGCTTGCTATAACATCATTAATAGAGATGAGCGAACGTGCTCGGCCACGCCCCTTTTTCGCCCGAATACCGCGATTTCCGAGTACTTCCGTACTCGGGCGAAAAAATTCGGGGGGCGCCGTGGCGGCACGGGGGGTAGCAGTGGGGAGTGGGGGGGAGAGGGAGAGAGAGAGGGCTCCCCCCTGTTCCCCGCTGCTACCCCCCGCACCGCCACGCCTCTCCCCGCCCCCCGGATCTTTTCACCCGAGTACTGAAGTACTCGAAAATGGCGGTACTCGGGTGCGTAAGTACTCGAAACGAGTACGTTCGCTCATCTCTAATCATTAATTTTGTTAGCCATTAAAAGGTATAATATATACCAGATTACTTGGTTTCTCTCACTGAGAACAATTACACATTATTTCATTTGCAGACATCTACGTATCCCTATGGGCGGCTTAATTCGGATCTTTTGCGCAGATCAAATCGGATTCACCCGTGGACATTGGGCCTAAAAATACATAAAAAGAGAAAAAAAAACTTAAAAATAAACAAAAGATAGAAAATATATGGTTAGCCTGGCAATGCATTTCGGGGACCTATTTTTCAAGCATAGCATAATAAGAGAGGAGACTTACTTTTATAGCGGATTGATGAGTTGAGTCTTTTTGACGTGTCTCGTGATTTGGCACCTCCGAGTGACGCACCGTGGCACGTTGGGAAACGCGTTGCCAGGCTACCTATATATTTTCTATCTTTTCTCTTTTTATGCATTTTTATGCTCTATTTTTGGGCGATTCCTAGCAAGGAGCCGCTCATTATTTCCTATGGGACCTTTAAAAAGGGGGGGGGGGGGGGGGGGAAATTGCGCTCGCATGTCATGTGATTCAATGTCATTTTTACCTTTGAAAACTATTGGAATCATTTTCTTTATCACTTCACTTTAAAGGGGTTGTCCCGCGCCGAAACGGTTTTTTGTTTTTTTTTAATCCCCCCCCCCCCCCCCGTTCGGCGCGAGACAACCCCGATGCAGGGGTTAAAAAAACAAACCGGGTAGTACTTACCCGAATCCCGGCGTCTTCATACTCACCTGCTGAAGATGGCCGCCGGGATCCTCTCTCTCTGTGGACCGCAGGGCTTCTGTGCGGTCCATTGCCGATTCCAGCCTCCTGATTGGCTGGAATCGGCACATGACGGGGCGGAGCTACACGGAGGCGGCATTCTGCACGAGCGGCCCCATTGAAGACAGCAGAAGACCCGAACTGCGCAAGCGCGGCTAATTTGGCCATTAGAGGCTGAAAATTAGTCGGCACCATGGAGACGAGGACGCTAGCAATGGAGCAGGTAAGTATAAAACTTCTGATAACTTCTGTATGGCTCATAATTAATGCACAATGTACATTACAAAGTGCATTATTATGGCCATACAGAAGTGTATAGACCCACTTGCTGCCGCGGGACAACCCCTTTAAGGAAAAGCGGATCGTGCTCACCTCCAAAATCACTATTTTACAGGCACGCTACCGGTCTGAGAAACATCGTGCTCGCCCCAGTATGAACACACATGAAGCCTTTCCGTTTTTGTTTTGAAACCCCATTAAAATCAATGGGGGGGGGGGGGGGGGGGGACAACTCACCCCACTTGTAGGAAACCCTGGGCTGCCAATTCCGACAGATGACGGATCGCTAGTAGCTAGGCTAGGGGTCACCACACCATGCATCAGAGATGTGATGGAAAATGGGCATCTCAAAACATTAAAAGACATTCTGGAATCCGGGGGTCCGGTAGCCGGAGCGTGGTTCCAGTACTTGCAGATTCAATGTTACGTTCGATCTCTGGGTACAGTGGCAACACTAAACAAACCATTGACGAGGTTTGAGGAGTTGTGTGTGGCGAAGGTACCACCAATGAAAGAGATCTCCCTCTCATATCGCATACTGCTAGCGGAGGAAACAAAAGACGAAGCAGTAGGGTTCAAGGCACAGTGGGAAAGGGAACTGGGGAGACCAGTTCCAGACGGAGATTGGTCAAAAGCTATGACTCTGACACATAAGATGTCAATCTCGGGTAAAATGCAGGAAATGAACTACAAGTTGCTTTCCCAGTGGTACAAAACACCATCCAAATTAGCCAGAATATATCCTCAGCTATCAAGTAGATGCTGGAGATGCGCAGTAGACGAAGGGAACTTCCTACACATATGGTGGTCGTGCCCTGGGATCAAGAAACTGTGGGAAGATGTTAACAGGCTATACAATGCCCTGACCCATGCCGGGATCACCTTCACTCCGGAAATGGCCCTGCTATCAATATTCCCAGGTTCCATATCAGGAGCAAAGAAGGGCCTACTCAGATTTTTTATCATGGCCTTGAGGCAGGTGATCCCTAGGCTATGGAAGTCGACAACAATCCCAAATAGAATTACCTGGCTGGAAAACTTAGATAGTATAAAACAACTAGAGGAAACCATCGCCAAGGATAACAACAGGCGCCAGAGGTTCTATGCGACGTGGGCGACATGGGTGGCATTCCGATCTTCCGACCGAATTAAGGAATGGCTCCTGAGAGGGGAAATATCTAGATAAAACACTACGGCTCCAGGAAAATATAAAGTATAAGTTGACGGGGGGGGGGCGCACCCACCGGGCGCGTGGGAGATCTTTTTTACCTATCCTTCTTAATCTATATCTCTTACTTTCAAGCTCTAATTTCTGAAGTTCTTTCTCTTCATACAATTATTTGGTTAAGAAAAACTAGTCATTTCTTTTCTATGCAAAGTAAGATATATGAACAAGGTTTTTATGTAACTGTTTACACAAGTTGAAAAAATGACTAAATAAAATCCGTTTGAACTTAAAATCAATGGGGGGAATCTTTTTTTTCGGTTTTACTTCAGTTTCTCTCCTCCAAAAACGCAGCCCCTGACGTGCCGGTGCCGGTACCGCAGCCGCTGCCAGAAGCCCCGGAGCTCCATAACAACCTCCCCGCAGCGCAGACCATCCCAGGACAACTTTATAGCCCCGCCCACCTCTGGGCACGTGGTCGGTGACGTCACCAGCAGCAACAGCTCTCCAGTATCTGCTGATCAGCCGGTGTGTACGCTGGACGCGCTTCTCGTCCCGCACGCTGCAGAGCACATAGCTGCCGGCAGGGGGAGCTCTCTGTTATTTGCGGTGGCACCTGCTCTCCTCCTCTCCCACCGCCGCCCCCTACTGGGTGACAAGTGCCGGCCCCCCTCCAGTGGGTATATCCCACACGAGGAGGGAGCGCGGCAGCCGGCAGGGAATGGGGGAGCAGCGGCGCCCCCGCCCGCACTCTCCGCACAGTGCCGGCCCCGCAGTGCGCGCCCTCAGCATTACTGTGGATGAGCAGAACGTCATTCCCGGCGCCCTCCGCCTCATCCGAGAGCTCCGACCTGCCTGGGACCTTCGCGGCGTGCACACCAAGGTAACCCGGGGAGAGCCGTCCTGGACGGGGGGGTCCAAGCCAGGGAGTCACAGGGAGAGCACCGAGCTGTCACTGCTGTCACCGGCAGCCGGGGAGTCACAGGGAGAGCACCGAGCTGTCACTGCTGTCACCGGCAGCCGGGGAGTCACAGGGGGTTCACTGAGCTGTCACTACTGTCCCTGGCAGCCGGGGAGTCTCAGTGGGTGCATTGAGCTGTCACTACTGTCACTGGCAGCCAGAGAGCACCGAGCTGTCACTGCTGTCACTGCTGTCACCGGCAGCTGGGGAGTGCAGGGGGTGCACTGAGCTGTCACTACTGTCACCGGCAGCCGGGGAGTCGCAGGGAGAGCCCCGAGCTGCCACTACTGTCACCGGCAGCTGGGAAGCACTGAGCTGTCACTACTGTCACTTGGCAACCAGAGAGAGCAGAGCTGTCACTGCTGTCACCGGCAGCCGGCGAGTTGCAGGGAGAGCACTGAGCTGTCACTGCTGTCACCGGCAGCCGACGAGTTGCAGGGAGAGCACTGAGCTGTCACTGCTGTCACCGGCAGCCGGCGAGTGGCAGGGAGAGCACTGAGCTGTCACTGCTGTCACCGGCAGCCGGCGAGTGGCAGGGAGAGCACTGAGCTGTCACTGCTGTCACCGGCAGCCGGCGAGTGGCAGGGAGAGCACTGAGCTGTCACTGCTGTCACCGGCAGCCGGCGAGTGGCAGGGAGAGCACTGAGCTGTCACTGCTGTCACCGGCAGCCGGCGAGTGGCAGGGAGAGCACTGAGCTGTCACTGCTGTCACCGGCAGCCGGCGAGTCGCAGGGAGAGCACTGAGCTGTCACTGCTGTCACCGGCAGCCGGCGAGTCGCAGGGAGAGCACTGAGCTGTCACTGCTGTCACCGGCAGCCGGCGAGTCGCAGGGAGAGCACTGAGCTGTCACTGCTGTCACCGGCAGCCGGCGAGTCGCAGGGAGAGCACTGAGCTGTCACTGCTGTCACCGGCAGCCGGCGAGTCGCAGGGAGAGCACTGAGCTGTCACTGCTGTCACCGGCAGCCGGCGAGTCGCAGGGAGAGCCCCGAGCTGTCACTGCTGTCACCGGCAGCCGGCGAGTCGCAGGGAGAGCCCCGAGCTGTCACTGCTGTCACCGGCAGCTGGCGAGTCGCAGGGAGAGCCCCGAGCTGTCACTGCTGTCACCGGCAGCCGGCGAGTCGCAGGGAGAGCCCCGAGCTGCCACTACTGTCACCGGCAGCCGGAAAGCACTGAGCTGCCACTACTGTCACCGGCAGCTGGGAAGCACTGAGCTGTCACTACTGTCACTTGGCAACCAGAGAGAGCAGAACTGTCACTGCTGTCACCGGCAGCCGGCGAGTTGCAGGGAGAGCACTGAGCTGTCACTGCTGTCACCGGCAGCCGGCGAGTTGCAGGGAGAGCACTGAGCTGTCACTGCTGTCACCGGCAGCCGGCGAGTGGCAGGGAGAGCACTGAGCTGTCACTGCTGTCACCGGCAGCCGGCGAGTGGCAGGGAGAGCACTGAGCTGTCACTGCTGTCACCGGCAGCCGGCGAGTGGCAGGGAGAGCACTGAGCTGTCACTGCTGTCACCGGCAGCCGGCGAGTCGCAGGGAGAGCACTGAGCTGTCACTGCTGTCACCGGCAGCCGGCGAGTCGCAGGGAGAGCACTGAGCTGTCACTGCTGTCACCGGCAGCCGGCGAGTCGCAGGGAGAGCACTGAGCTGTCACTGCTGTCACCGGCAGCCGGCGAGTCGCAGGGAGAGCACTGAGCTGTCACTGCTGTCACCGGCAGCCGGCGAGTCGCAGGGAGAGCACTGAGCTGTCACTGCTGTCACCGGCAGCCGGCGAGTCGCAGGGAGAGCACTGAGCTGTCACTGCTGTCACCGGCAGCCGGCGAGTCGCAGGGAGAGCACTGAGCGGTCACTGCTGTCACCGGCAGCCGGCGAGTCGCAGGGAGAGCCCCGAGCTGTCACTGCTGTCACCGGCAGCCGGCGAGTCGCAGGGAGAGCCCCGAGCTTTCACTGCTGTCACCGGCAGCCGGCGAGTCGCAGGGAGAGCACTGAGCGGTCACTGCTGTCACCGGCAGCCGGCGAGTTGCAGGGAGAGCCCCGAGCTGTCGCCGGCGAGTCGCAGGGAGAGCCCCGAGCTGTCGCCGGCAGCCGGCGAGTCGCAGGGAGAGCCCCGAGCTGTCACCGGCAGCCGGCGAGTCGCAGGGAGAGCCCCGAGCTGTCACCGGCAGCCGGCGAGTCGCAGGGAGAGCCCCGAGCTGTCACTACAGTCACTTGCAGCTGGGGAGTCCCGCAACGCCCGTGGACAGGGGGCCTAAGTGATAATGAACTACTGCAGTGCATTATCAGAGCTTTTACGGTTCAAATCCCCTACAGGGACACAAAAAAATGTAAACTAAAATAAAGTGTTTAAAAGAAAACTCTTTTCTGCACTTTCCCTCTTTTTATAATTTAAAAAAAACAAATCCCACATATTTGGTATCATCGTGTCCCTAACGACCTGTACATTAACTGGAATGCCCTATTTCTTCCGTACAGCAAAAACTTAAATACAAAATCTAAATAGTGTGATCAAAAAGCCACATGTACCCCAAAATGGTAGCAATAAAAACTATAGCTCGCTCATCACACAAAAAAACAAGCCCCACAAATAAGGTGCGTTTTTTTTTATTAAGGAATAACTTTAAAATAATGATAATTTTGGTATGGTGGTAAACATACTGGAAAAAATTACCCAACGGCTGTGCTGCAGGATTAATGGTGGTAGAAAAAACCTGTTGGCAGATTTGAAGTTTTCTCTCCCCAACCTCCAAAAAATACTGCGTTTTACAATACATTATCTGCATACAGGCTTGTAGTGTAGAGTTGCTGGTGACCCTCTGCAGCACTGGGGTGTTTTTTAAATTTAGAAATGTTCAAATCCGCCAATTTTTCGCCAATTCCACGGTTTTCCTGTCATTGGCCGCAGGCCACATGTATAAATGCGCCCTCTCTGCAGATTCTGACAGGTAGCAGAACAGTATTGTTGGACTGCTACATGTTCGTGAACCATTTTTCTCTCATTTACAGCTTTTGATAGTGTAGCGCGATTCGCTGAATATAGCGCACACGTTATTTATCACACATTTGTTTTAGAATTTACTGTATATGTTACATCACTTGTTCAGCGGTGAACGGGAAGTGCCATGTCGGGGCCGTTTTACGTGAAGCGATTCTCTTCAGTTTCTTCATACAGTCTAGTGCGAAGCTGAACGATAATCGCTCCGTGTAAACGCTGCCTGCAACTGAGCAAGGAAAGGTAATTAAAAACAGAATGCTAATTGCGTATGGGCTATGGTTCAGACGCCTTCATTGACTTCAATGAAGGCCGTCCGCGGCAGAATAGAGCGTGCTGCGATTTTTCTTCCGCTCGCAGAATATGCAGTTCGTATCTGTGAGTGTGAAGGAAAAATCTAAATTACTTGGCTTTCAATGCCCGCATTTTAGGGCTCATGTGCATGGGCAGGTTGGACCCCGCATGCGGGATTCCCGCAACAGAGTTCGGCCCGGTGCTCAACCGGTGACCCCTGCGTGGCTGCCTGCACACAGGCGGGTCGGACCCCACATGGAGGATTCCCGCAGCGGAGTTCCACCCGGTGCAGGCCTGCTTACCTGTCTGTGGTGTCTTCTACGTCTCCTTCTGTGCTGCCAATATGCTGGTCCGCACACGCGCAGTACAGGGGACACCGTGTCGGCGCTATGGCGATGATGTGGCCTCCTCTGCTGCAAATGTGTCGGCCACCACATGCGCAGTTGAGAGGATGCCGTGCTGTCGCTATAGCGATGACGCGGCTCCTGTGGCCATTCCGCAATGATGACGGCACATCTTCAATGGAAGTCGGCCGTGCATAGCCTGCGACAAATCGCAGCATGCTGTGATTTCTTTCCCGTAAGCGGAAAAAATTGCAATCGTTTTCCGCTCATGGACAGGTAATCACATTTTTCCATAGCATGTAAAGGGCTGGATTTGCTGCGAAATCCAGAGGCGAATCCCGTTTTGGATTTCACAATGCAAATCTGCCCACGGACAAGAGGCCCTACCGTAGAAAGTCAGCAGAATCCATTTGTGTGAGACCCTCCCTCCCCCCTTAGGGATGTGTAACCTATGCCAGAACTTTTGATTCTTGATGCATGTTAGTTAGTTGACACAAAAAGGTAAGTTTGTTATTACCTACTTAGAAGTTAAATATAAACTGCAGTATACAATTTCAGTATATTAGTATCACATTTTTCAATGCCAGCTGTTTACTGAACTGGAAAAGCTGGGAAAGGGTCTGCAGACCTTCTGCAATAACCTTCAGTCACTTCTTCATATAAGATCTTGTTCACATTTGTATTCGAGTCTACATATCGTAAAGGCAGCATAAGGATTAGGCCCACCTGTTCTCCGATGGGTGGTTAGTACCCATGTAGGACTGACTACCCTCTCCGTAGGCGTTACAACATGCGCAAAGGGACTGGGAAATTGACTTGATTATTAAAAAAAACCCTTTGACTTTAAATAAGGATGGAGGCCCCATGTGATGTCACAAAACTCGTCCTTGGGTCCCTCTATCCCATTTGAGAACCCCTGTCTGCATGACTGTCACATCTGGTATGAAGAAAATAACTGTGGGGCATATCTGCTATGCCTGTACATTAGTTTTCCAGTGTAGAAAAGTTGCGTTTTTTTTTTTTTGGCATGTGGCTCACAACTCTCTTAAAAAATTTAAAAAAGTTGTTAGGGCCACCATATATAGCATTGTATACAGCAAACTGGCATATATTATACTATATAATGCCTACTCCAGCTTGTCGCTCATAACTGGCTGCACAGTCCACTTAGAGCAGCATATGTATGTATATGGGAATGCATCCGGTCATTTGGGTGTCCCTGCTGTTCTGCTGGGTTCACATGGGGCAGAATTTCCGTGCGGACTTTCTAAAGCCTAAGCAGCAGAGTGGATAAGATTTGCAAAAATTCCGTCCACACGCTGTGGACAATCCGCTGCCGGCAAGCCACATGGAAACTGACATGCGGCATGGAATTCAAATCCGCGGCATGTCAATTGTATCGCCATTTCCGCTGTGGGCTCTCTCCTCTCCATGGGGAGAGATTCCTGCAGCAAAATACAGGTGGACAAGCCAGGTTCGCGCTGGTTTTGAAGCTGCCTTTCCGCTGCGGACATCCCACGGGATTTCGTCCCATGGTATCCGGCCTTATAGTGACTGTCTACAAAGAATGGCTTTTCACAGAACAACTATTGCGCTGAAAAAAGTAGGAACTGCTTTATCTCTACGGGGGCCTTTGCTGCGCAAAACACAGAAGTCTATGCAAAGGAATGCCTAAAACACTGCGCAAATCTGCAAACAAAAGAACACATCTGGTCCTCATTAGGCTAATAGCCTTTTAATCAATGGAAAAGGTGTTGTACGCGCATGTGAACTGGCCCTCTGCGCTTGTAAAGCACAGTACTATGCGCAGACACGCCTGAATATGCGCCTCACCCAACCTCATTCATACGCAAATACATTGCACTGCGAGCATTTCTGCGTATACGCTCGTGTGAAGCCGCCCTTAAACAGCTGCCTGTTCACAGCGAATGGAGGCGGGCAGCCGGAAGAGATCTCTGGCATGCTCCGCCTCTATTTACTAAACCACTTGCTAATGCGCCTGGTGGTTATCCCAAAAAAAGCCACTGTATCTGGTTACCCTCTGCAGAAGTCTATGGAATCAGTATTGCAACATCTGTTGTAACCCGGACTTTAAAACTATCATGTTGCTTTTTGTTCATCCCTTGAAAAATGGGATAAAAAGTTATTCAAAATGTCACCAATGAAATCCTCTGGGAAAAACTGAAAAAAAGTTATACATGGGGTGACACAAAATAAATGATTTGGAAGTGATTCTATTGTACATAACTAATAAAGCATAAAACACCAACTAAACGTCGTATCACCAAATAAACTAATCTGCAAAATAGTTACATGTTGTTTCTGGTGCCCAGTGACAGCCATAAAACCCAGAGAGGGCAGCATAAAGGGGGCGGGATAACCTTCTATAGTCCTTTGATTGGACTACTTGCCGTACTCGTCTGCTGGCTGTCTACTAAACAAGTAACCTGTGTAGCAACTACACAGCTTGTAGGTTTATTATGTCATATAATATTAGACCTTTCAACCCTCTGCTGACACCGTAGTGGCTGTACTACAATAAAGCGAGTACAAAGGTTTATTTAATCTTTTTTATTTTTTTCTATTTTGGTGTTTCTCCAGAATTCCTGTACACCGTGTCCCCAATCATAAGAACACACGTGGTTCAAAGGCAGCTGTGCCTTGGCTGACCTGTTTGGAGCATCCTGTCCCCAACTGAATATAAGTGGAGGGGTGGAACTAACACAGCCAATCAGATGATGATATGGTGGGGAGTGCTAGTATTCACATATCATAGAATGATACGAAACTAACAAGCGCTGGTAGATTCATCCGTCTTTGCGTGTCAGCAGGTGTCTCTGGTATCAGCCACTTTAACCAGGGAGAGTTAGGTGGATTAGAACAAATGTTTTGAAGGCCCTTGAAAATGATTATCGCGCAAACGAGCGAAATTGAACGATAATCGTTTAGTCTAAGCACAGCCAATGATCGAACAATAAATCGTTCGTTTTTCGTTCGCGATTCATTTTATGCAGGCATAAAAACCATTGTCGGCTCGTTCACGTATCGTTCCGTATAAACAGCGCTCATTCAGTCCCTCTTAGTCACTTATACAGCAAATGTGAATGAATGAGCGATTTCTGATTTGAACGAGCCAACGATGTGTCTGCTGGTATAAACAGGCTGCACGAGCAAATACTGACCTCCACTTGCCCAAATGAGAAATCGGCTTTTCTAAATGGACCCTAAGGCCTCCCTCACACAGGCGTTTTTGTACAGCGTTTAGCGCTTCGTTTTCAGCACTGCACTGAACGCTGTACAACACTCCCATTCATTTCAATGGGGCTGCTCACACAGGGCTGAAAACGCAGCGTCTTCAACACTGTGCTGTGACAGCATTGCATGTTCTATTTTGGGGCGTTTTCAGCCCTGCGTCACCCATTGAAATGAATGGGCAGGGGTTTCAGCACTGCTGAAAACGCGGAAAAAGTTGGTGCTGCGTTTTTGGCAGCGTTAACCGTACACCGATTTTCGGGGGGAGGGCTTGCAATAGAAGCCAAAAATCAGTCCTAGCTACACTAGATAGAAGAAGAAAAAAAAAAGCAATACTCATCCAGGTCGCGGCCGCTGACCTCTGCCGCGGGCTTCCCCAGCACTGACAAATCTATTGCCGTAGGCCAGGTTTGAGAACCCCCCCCCCCCCCCCTCCAGCAATAGATTGCTGTGATTGGTTCTCGGCGCTGGCTTGATGCCCAATCACAGCCCTTCACTGACTATCTCAGCCAATCAGAGCCGGCAAGCTCTGATAAAGGTCTTCTCAGAACCGCACGCTGAGTTCTCTGCGGGTAGTGCTGATAACATTGTTTCCCGACGGAGAACAAAGGAGCTGAAAGCAGATAAGGGATCTCTGGCGATTAACTGCATTCGGCTAAAGGCTTCAATTGCATGCTATTAGGTAGCTACTTAATAGCAAAATTAATAGCTCAAAGCTGTCACTCGAACTGTTGTTAGAGCGATCATCGCTCCATGTACATGGCTTATAGTTTTGTTCTGGCCCTCTGTGTGGATTATGCTGAAAAAAATCTGCTCCACATCCGCTATACAAATAGTGAGATTAGAAGTATGAATACGTATTGCAGTACCTGCATTGGTTACAGCTGCTAATGGAGTATTAATGAGGCAATCACAGTCCCACATAATTAGACCGCTCAACAAACCGCCTCAGTACTGACCTTTTCCATGGCGCAAGAGCTTTTTTTTTTCTTTTTCTTACACCGCATGAAGTAATTGATGTAGGATACGGAGCGCAGTTATAGATGCAGAAGTTTTAATTAATTAATTAATTTTATATAAAATTTTTTTTTAACGCTGCTTTATGACTGGTGTTTTCCATTTCTTATATGTTCGCAGTTGTTCACTGATGGCATCACAAACAAGCTGCTCGCCTGCTATGTGGATTCATGTATGAAGGATGCCGTACTGGTGCGCATCTATGGCAAAAGGACTGAGCTGTTTGTGGATCGTGAAGATGAGGTGACCAGTTTCCAGTTGCTGCGAACGCACGGCTGTGCCCCAGAGCTGTATTGTACTTTTCAAAATGGACTTTGCTACGAGTTCATACGTGGCTTGGCACTGGGACCGGAGCATGTGCGCCAACCTCATATATTACGGTAACCGTTCATGTTTAACCAAGCTATGCCTAGCTATTACAGCAAGACTTTGTAGAGATAAGTGTTTTGTAATGAGATTGCTTCTTTAATAACTTTATTTTTGAAAACTGATTCCCTTACATAAACCACCTTGTGCACAGAGATGGACTAAAAGCAAAACTTAAGCTATGGACTGTTGTAAATATGTTGCAGAAAGGTGAAGTATATTTGCCAGATTATCATTCAGTTCAACCAGAATCACGAAGTTCTTGTTCTTCCAGCTTCAGCCAGCATAAAAATTCATAGCCGGCTCGTGCACTTAGCGGGGAGTTTAATCACTGATCATTCAGTGTTTCACATAGGAATATCAGAAGGGGTATCGTCACTCCTTAAGGCCTCATGTCCACGGGGAAAATTGGGCCCGCCGCGGATTCTCCATGCGGGTCCCTCCTTTCCCGGGGACATGAGGCCGAAAATAAGATTAAACTCACCTGTTCAGAAGCTGAGGATCTTCCCTCCGTCGCGGACGGATCTTCTTTCTTCGGCCCGGCAGATGTGCATGCACCGGACCGAATAAAGAAGATCCGGCCGCGACGGAGGGAAGATCAACAGCGCCCAGACAGGCAAGTTTTAATTCAGGTACGGGTGTTCCACGGATCTGGACGGCTTCCATAGGCTTCAATAGAAGCCTGCAGGAGCTGTCCCCGCGGGAGACCCGCACGAAAATAGAGCATATCGCGTTTTTTTTTCCCGCACGCAAATCCACGCCTGAAGGGAAAAATGACATCCGCAGGTATTTACCTGCGGGTGTCCAATGCATCCCTATGGGGCACGGATCCGCGTGCGGGAAAAACGCTGCGGATTTTAAATATTAATTATCCCGTGGACATGAGGCCTAAGGAGAGCACCTAGAAGGTGAGTTAGGAGACTTATAAGGCCATGTATGCTCCTCCTGGATAATATATTCAAATAAGGAAGATGGAACAATACCTCTGCAGTGCCACCTATTGGATGGCAGCATTCCTGCAAATCAATGTCCGATCCTTTATACAGGTGTTTAGAACAGTGATTGGGAATTGAAAACCAGGCCAGAATCCATACACAGACAGCTGTATTTCAAAGGGGTTGTCCAGGACTTTTACTATTGATCACGTCACCTCAGGATAGGTCGGCAATAGTTCATCGATGGAGGTTCGCCACTCTGCACTGCGCCCGTTGTCATTGTTGACAGTGGTGGAAGCACTTGCAGTGGCCAAGTTTGGTACCGCAGGCACAGCTCCCATTGAATTTGGTTATGGCGGTTAGTTTTTCTGATACACAAGTGCATTATAGTCAAGTTTAGTAAGTTGAGCATGTTCAGAGCCCATTTTCTTTGTTCCATTCACTGTCAGCAAGCAACAGTTCATGATCTATAAAATCAAAAGCTATGAGCTCAGAGTTGAGAAAGGGATGGGATAGCTGATTAAAGGCTCCATCGTAGTTTATCAGCATGTTTGGTAGATTGGTAATAAAGGTTGTCTGAATTAAAAAAATAAAAATTACTAATGTGATGATTACTCATCTGTTAAATCTCTCACCTCTTCAGTGCCAACACTCTGATGGTCACAGCTCGTCTTTGTGTACTTTGGCACGGTGAGGACATGCTGTATACTCACATGACCGCTGCAGCAAGTCACTGGACTCAACGACCCATGCTGTAAATGCAATTATTGCTGAGGCCAGTGACTGGCTGCAGTGGTCTGGTTGATGTACAGCATGTTATCACTGCAGCAAAGTACACAGACTGACCTGGAGATGTAGGGGTTAGCTGGCCGATAACTGTTTGAATAGCTGCAACGCTCAGGCGATTGCTGCAGCCTCTTCATTGGCCTGTGACGTCACGCCCATTGGTGACTTGGCCATTCTGTAGCCCAGTCTCATTCAAGTGAATAGGACTGAGCTGCTATACCAAAGACAGCCACTGTATAATGTACAGCGCTGTGCCTGGTATGTAATGTAAAAGCCATGGCTCTCGAGCATTGTGGCCCTCTTAAACAGGTGTTCTGTGAGAATGTCAAGAGTAGGTCCCTCGGAATCTGATATTGATGAGCTATCCTAAGGGTAGGACTGCGAGAGCGCCAAAAAAAGCGTTCATAAAGGCATCATCAAAATTAGATAAGAAAAGTATAACAAACCTTTCACATATAATACTTAGTGCATGTAGAAAAAGATTAAAAACCTTTATAACTGTACAGAGGTTTCTGTGTACTACTGAGTACTGTCTTAAAGAAACTAGATCACCCCCCAAAGATTCCTAGTAATAAAAACACGTGAGAAAAGTGGAAAATGGTTCTCAGTCTGGTTTTAATTTTAGGATTTGAATTATTCACTTATTCTGTTGTCTGTACATGACTATGGGGGCGGCCATCTTTACAGAGCCACATTTAACGGCATTAGGACTAATGCCCATCGATGAATTATCGATGCGGAAATCATGGCCAGACACCTGCCTTGAATTCCACAGCAATGTCCGTCCATAGACATTCTGTTTTAAATGATTCTCCCCTGCCCATGAGCGGAAATCGACAGCAGAAATCGCTCGAGGGGGAGAATCAGAAATCGAGCAGAAATCGCTCGCGGGGAAGAATCGCAGCATGTTCTTATTCTGTGAGGGAAAATGCACGAACGGCTTCCGTTGCAGTCAATGGAAGCTGTCTGTCCTGCGATACTTCCACAGTGAGGGTGTGACGGGAAAACAAGTTCTCTATGCTCGCCCCAGGGCAGACTTATGTTTTATGCATGGACTAATAGCACAACAGGCTGCAGATTGTATTGGTTGACGATTACTAATTAAAGGGGTTGTCTCATGAAAGCATGTGGGGTTATGCACTTCTGTATGGCCATATTAATGCACTTTGTAATATACATTGTGCATTAATTATGGGCCATACAGAGGTTATTCACTTACCTGTTCCGTTGCTGGCATCCTCGTCTCCATGGATCTGTCTAAAATCGCCTCTTCTGGCGATTTTAGACGCGCTTGCGCTGTGCGGTCTTCTGCCTTCTGAATGGGGCCGCTCATGCCGGAGAGCTGCTCCTTGTAGCTCTGCCCCGTCACGTGTGCCGATTCCAGCCAATCAGGAGGCTGGAATCGGCAATGGACCTTACAGTGAAGATCCCGGCGGCCATCTTACTAAGGTAAGTAAGAAGAAGGAAGAAGTCGCCGCAGCGTGGGGATTCGGGTAAGTACTACCCGTTTTTTTTTTTTAACACATGCATCGGGTTTGTCTCGCGCCGAACGGGGGGCCTATTGAATAAAAAAAAAACCCGTTTCGGCGTGAGACAACCCCTTTAAAGTATAATGGGGACTTTCATACTGTATAGTACACTAGAGTATTTGAACTCTAATAATTTAATTTTAAGTTTTTTGCACAATATTCCGTGCAGAAATCCCACGTCTGAATTAGGCAAAATCTCGTTGATTTTGAAATCCTGTGTCACAGAAGAAAAGCATTGACATGCTGATCCTTGGTGTGGTTTCCATGTGCGTGCAAAACCATGGTAGAACTCCAAGGTGCAGCCTCTGATTTCTGCCACGGGTTAAGTATCAGATCCAGGTAAGAAAGACCCAGTGTGGATCTAACAGATTTTTAAATGGTGTGAACTGCCCTTACATGTAGGAATATCCATACATACCGGTATATCATAAATGTATATGTATTACCATTATTATAGCAATCCAAGCAAAGTATGCAGTAATGATGTCAAACTACCTATCATCTAAGGTTGGATTCTCTTGCTTTGACAGCTTGATTGCACATGAGATGGCCAAATATCACTGTATCCCAGCTCATAATGGCTGCCTTCCAAAGGCCGTTCTGTGGCAGAAGCTGAACAAGTACCTATCTATCCTGCATACCGAAGAGGAAATCCAGGACAGGTATGACTGCGTACCGCACAGATGAAAGTAATAGTTTATAGTAGAATGATCCTCGAGTAGAGTACAAAAAATTCTGTCGCAGCAGTGTGTACTATTGAGCGGAGATGAACTTCATTATGTACACTCATAGTAAAAAAAATATCCAGCACCTAGGAGTTGTTCGAATAGAATGAAACTTTTTCTGATTTGTAATGTTGATATAAGTAAGTGATTACAGTATCAGAGCAAAAGGACCATTTATTGTGGAGAACTGGGAGGCTCTAGGACCCTGTTGTACCGCCTCTAGGTTGGATACAATATGTGATATGAGCGGGCATGGAGGCTCCAGTACCCTGTTGTACCTCTCCTAGCTTAGATACAAGATGTGATACGGGCAGGCATGGAGGCTCTAGTATCCTGTTGTACCGCCTCTAGCTTGGATACAATATCTTATACGGGCGGACATGGAGGCTCTAGTACCCTGTTGTGCCGTCTTTAGCTTGGATGCAAGATGTCATATGGGTGGGCATAAAGACATATCCGTTCTGTATGGCACTCTACCGCGTGTCGGTCCCTATTTACCGTAACTCGGTCTCTAGATCGTGCAAATTTCTAGGCTGTCGAAACTGGCATCCCTGATAGCCCCATTTCTCTTCTATTGGTGATATATCTGGTGACTGGACAGGCCACAGAAGTGTGACTATGTTGTGGGGAAATTCCTGTGACCCCCTTGTGTCTGCAGTCGAGCATTATCCTGTTGGTAAATGCCTCTTGGAATCCGTGTGGCGGTAGGATGTCAACATATCGCTGAGCTGTCATTTTCCCTCGTACCACTGCTAGGGTGGCCGACTGTCATGTGATGAACCCCCAGACCATCACACCAGCAGTGTGCCGCTCCACAGCAAAGGCAGGGTTGAGTCTCTAGCCCCTAGAACAACGCAGTTCCACTCCGTAGCAGTTCAATTTTGTTGATTAGGACACCACTGCAAACTAAGGTAAACGGTGGATGTCAAAGGCAAAACACTTAATGGGCACCAAATTTCTTTTAGATAAGCACCAATGAAACAGTTGGAGCTGCTTGTCGGACAGTCAGACGCTCCTCTCTCCTGGTGGTCTGTCGGGGCGTCCTGAGCCCGGTCACCTTGTGTGCCCTCATACAGTCACTGGTCCCAACACCTCCTAACAGTCTGGTCAGAAAGGCCCAGATGGGGGGACAATTCGTCGCTGCGACTATCCAGCTTCTCACATCCCAATAATGCGCCCCTCTCAAACTGTTAGGTTACATTCACCTGAGCTTGAATCTCATGCAAGTTTTGTTTGTTGCGAGATTCACAAAACTCTCGCGAATATGAACTCCATTCTTATGAATGGAGTCATACACATGAGCGATGTTTTCCCTCACAGCGATGCTGTCCAATTTTTTTTTTCACGCCCCTCAGAACACATCGCCTATTGTTTTCAATGGGTCAGTCAAACACATTGCACATTATGTGATGTGTAAGCGAGTGCTATGGGATGTTTCCCATTGAAATCAATGGGAAACACTTGTCCATTCTCAGCTACGTGTGAAACAAGCCAGATTTCTCGGCCTGACATTGCGCTCGCTTGTGTGAAGGTAGCCTTAAAGGGGTTGTCCCGCAAAAGCAAGTGAAGTTAAACACTTCTGTATGGCCATATAAATGCACTTTGTAATATACATCATGCATTAAATATTGGCCATACAGAAGTTATATACTTACTCCCCCGGTGTTGGCGTCCCCGTCTCCATCGCGCCGACCGAAGCCTTCTTCTGCCTCGATTAGACGCGCTTGCACAGTCTGCTCTTCTGTCCCGTTGAATGGGGCCGCTCCGGCGTGCTCGCGCCGCACAGGTCGTCTGCGCATGCAGATGAGGACGACGTATATCAGCTCGGCGTGAAAACCGAGCCGATATACATTCATGTGAATCCAGCCTAAGAGTGATGTTAGTTTTGAAAATAAGACTAAGTATCCTTTGCATCTCTTCCAGAATTTCACAGTGGCAAATCCGCCTGTGGCCGGTAATCTCCGGATTAGCCAGCCATGTGGACGAGATTAGTCGAAAAGACTTTCTCTATACGATATTGAGGACGGCCAATCCGTCGCAGCAAAGCCGGCGCTGCGGAGCGGATTCCCCAGCTGCAGCATGTCAATTTTGTTTTTTCCGTTGTGGCCGCGCTTTTCTCTATGGGAGCGTTGGCTGCAAGGGAAAAGCATGTGTCCGAGCTGCTCTAGAACCCATGGCTAAGTGTCGTGGGTTTTGAAACGGCGCTTTCCCGGCAGAAATCTCGCGTTTTTTGGGCTCGAAGGCGGGATTCCGACCTGTGGGAACCCAGCCTTAGAACGGGCATGAAAACCAAATATGGGTGTACGAACCAATGCTACCTGAGCATCTCCAGCATAGAGGAGAATAGTCTGGGTCTATTTTGTTGAGTAGAGCTGGGGTTTTATACCACCTGGAGACGATTTTGTAATTTTAATTCTTGGAACCTAGTGGAGAAGGACTAATGTGACCTACATAGGAAATCCTTTATCTCATCTGTGGTAAAGGGGGTGTTTATTTCAGATTCCCATCGGGAGAAAAAGGAGGGGGGTTGTTCGTTCTGTCAGAGCCCTATACATTTTAGAGATTGGGTTCTCCACCCAAAGCTTAGGACTTGTTTGGCAGGTAAGGTCTGCCATACGGCTCAGGTGTGACGCAATCCAATACAGTTCAAAATCTGGGAGCCTTATGCCACCACACCTTTTTTTTTTTTTAATAAGCGTTGCATATTTATTCCTATGTCCTTTTCCCTGCCTGATAAACTTTACTACAAGGTGTTTTAGTTTCGCAAAGAAGATCCGCGCGACCTCTATTCCAAGGGTTTGCAGTACATATAGTATTTTTGGCAGGCAGACTATTATTAACCCCTTAATGACATGGCCTATTTTGAGCTTAAAGGAGATGTCCCGAGGCAGCAAGTGGGTCTATACACTTCTGTATGGCCATAATAATGCACTTTGTAATGTACATCGTGCATTAATTATGAGCCATACAGAAGTTATAAAAAGTTTTATACTTACCTGCTCCGTTGCTGGCGTCCTCGTCTCCATGGTGCCGACTAATTTTCGCCCTCCGATGGCCAAATTAGCCGCGCTTGCGCAGTCCGGGTCTTCTTCCTTTCTGAATGGGGCTCCGTGTAGCTCCGCCCCGTCACGTGCCGATTCCAGCCAATCAGGAGGCTGGAATCGGCAATGGACCGCACAGAAGCCCTGCGGTCCATGAAGACAGAGGATCCCGGCGGCCATCTTCAGCAGGTGAGTATGAAGACGCCGGACCGCCGGGATTCAGGTAAGCGCTGTGCGGGTGGTTTTTTTAACCCCTGCATCGGGGTTGTCTCGCGCCGAACGGGGGGGGGGTTTAAACAAAAAAAAACCCGTTTCGGCGCGGGACATCTCCTTTAAGGACCAAGCCTTATTTTTCAAATCTGACATCTGTCACTTTCTGTGCTAATAACTTTTGAATGCTTTTACTTATCAAGGTGATTCTGAGATTGTTTTTTCGTGACATATTGTACTTTGTTAGTGTAAAAATTTCATCAATAAATTTTGTCTTTATTAGGAAAAAAAATCCAAATTTACTGAAAATTTGGAAAAATTCACAATTTTCAAACTTTGAATTGTTTTCTTTGTAAGATAGAAAGTCAAACACCACAACACAGTTATTAATTAACATTTCCCATAGGCCTACTTTACACAGCAATCATTTTTTAAGTGTTATTTTACTTTTTGCAGACTCCACAAAGTATATAAATTTAGCAGTAATTTTTCACATTTACTAGCAAATTTCAAAATCTAAATTTTTTTAAGGACCAATGCAGTTCAGACATAGTTTTGCCGAGCCTGTATATCAGAATCCCCCATGAATTGCCCCATTTTAAAATCAGCACCCTTCAAAGTATTCAAAATGGCATTTAGAAAGTTTATTAACCCTTTAGATGTTTTACAGGAATTAAAGGAAAGTGCATCAAAAATTAGAACAGTTCCTTTTTTCTACTGATTTTCAATATAAAACCTTTTTTTTTATATATAAAACAGTAGGAGTTAGCAAAGAAACAAAACTTGGAATGTATTACCCAGATTCCGCAGTTTTTAGAAATGCCCCATATGTGGACGTAGCCTGTTGTATGGGCACATGGTAGGTCTCAGAAGGAAAGGAGCGCTTCTTGTCTTTTTGAATGCAGATTTGGCAGGAATAATTTTCAGACCCCATGTAGTGTTTGCAGTGCCCCTGAGGTAGCAGTACATTTGAAACCCCCAACAACTGACCCCATTTTGGAAACTACACCCCTCAGGGAATTTATTAAGGGGTGTAGTGAGCGGTTTGAACCCACAGATGTTTGAGGAATTTTTTTTAACAATTTGAGTTCAATACGAAAAAATCCAATTTTTCACATAATGTTTAGCTTTAGGCCCAGATTTTCATTTTTCACCAGTGGCAGAAGGAAAAACGTACCCCATGATGCGTTACCCAGTTGCTCTCGAACACGGAAATGCCCCATATGTGGACGTAGCCTGTTGTATGGGCACATGGCAGGACTCGGAAGGATAGGAGCGCTTCTTGGCTTTTTGAATGCAGATTTTGCTGGAATAATTTTCAGACACCGTGTAGTGTTTGCAGTGCCCCTGAGGTACCAGTGCATTTGAAACCCCCAACAACTGACCCCATTTTGGAAACTACACCCCTCAGGGAATTTTTTAAGGGGTGTAGTGAGCGGTTTGAACCCACAGGTATTTGAGGAATTTTTTTTAACAATTTGAGTTGAGAACGAAAAATTCACATTTTTCCAATAATGCTCAGTTTAGGCCCAGATTTTTATTTTTTACCAGGGGCAGAAGGAGAAAACGTAACCCATGATGTTACCCAACAGGGAAATGCCCCATATGTGAATCTAAACTGTTTTTAGGGCGCAGGGCTCAGAAGGGAAGGACTTGGCATGTGGCTTTATGTACAAGCTGTGCGAAGTACATCAGGGTAAAACGTCAGGGCAATAAAAAAATTAAAATTTCAGGGACGTGTGGTAGATCTTAAAACACTCATTTATACAGAGGCCGGGTTGTGTGGGGCACGTTTCACACTGGTATATGGTGTCTTTTCTTATCCCCTGTTTGTAGCACACTCTGCACCTCTTTTGGGTCCTTCCCTTCGTCGCAGTGGAGGGAATTTCACTGAGAAAATGCTGCCCTGGTACAATTCTTGTGGCCTCGCTTCCAGAAGTACTGGGCCTCTCCCCCACCTCCTGGTCCCCAAATATTAGGTCCTTGATAACTTCCTCTTGAAATTCAAGGAATGTCCCCCTGTGGCCTGCACCTCGGAACAGCACGTAGGCATTATACAGTGCCATCTGTACGAGGTGCACGGCCAGTTTTTTGTACCACACCCGTGTTTTCCGCATGGCTCTATAGGGCTCCAGTACCTGGTCTGATAGATCGACTCCTCCCATGTACTTATTATAGTCGAGGACGCAGTCTGGTTTGGGGGTCTCTGCACTGGTACCTCGTACTGGGCAGGGGGTACTGCTGTGGCCGTGTATTGTCGTCAACATAAGGACATCCCTCTTGTCCTTATATTTAACGCACAATACATTGTCGCTGCATTGGGCCCGGCTCTCACCCCTTCTGAGCAGTTGCCCAAGCAGCGTCTTAGGGAGGCTTTTTTGATTTTTCCGAACAGTGCCACATGCCACTGTTCCTCTGGAAGCGAGGCACTGAAACAGGGGGACACTGGTATAAAAGTTATCCAGGTACAGATGGTAACCCTGGTCTAATAGTGGGTGCACCAGTTCCCACACTATTTTCCCTGTTACTCCCAGCACGGGGGGGCATTCTGGGGGCTCAATTTTAGTGTCCTTCCCCTCGTAAATACGGAACTTGTGGGTGTACCCTGATGTACTTTCGCACAGCTTGTACAACTTCACACCATACCGTGCCCGCTTACTGGGCAGGTACTGGCGGAATTTTAGCCTCCCCTTGAAGTGTACCAGGGACTCGTCTACTGCAATGTTTATCTGTGGGGCATACGCCTGGGCAAACTTGGCGTTAAAATGGTCTATTACGGGCCTGATCTTATACAACCGATCGTAATTGGGGTGATCGCTGGGGGGGCACAGCTGGTTGTCATTGTAGTGCAGAAATTTTAAAATACACTCAAAGCGCGTCCTCGACATCGCCATGCGGAACATTGGGGTGTGGTACAAAATATCGGTAGACCAGTACGCCCTGATTGTTGGCTTCTTTATTAGCCCCATGGTTAGTATAAGCCCCCAAAATTTTTTTATCTCTGGTGCATCCACAGGGGTCCACTTATCGGGTCTGGCATAGCTGGAGGTGGGATTTTCTTCTATAAAATTCTGGGCGTACAAATTCGTCTGGGTAACAATATGGGCAATGAACTCTTCAGAAAAAAAAAACTTGAAGAAGTCCTTCCCTCTGAGCCCTTCCGGATCAAATTGAATCCCTGGGTTCCCAATAAAATCAGGGATCTGGGGTCTGTAATCTTCCGGGGTACTCCAGTGAGCATCTGATGCATTGGGGTCAGTGGCGGTCCTTGGACGCCTTCTCGGGGGTGCAGGGAGCTCAGACTCGCAGGATGAGGATGAGGATGAGGAGTCGGAGAATGCCAAAAAAGTGGGGTCGTCATCACCACTACCTGAGTCCGAGTCTGATGCAATGATTGCATACAGTTCCTCTGAAGTGTACCTCCTGCGGGCCATATTTATATAAAATGGGGCACACGGGGAAAAAGTTTTATTAGATGGGACACTGCGGGATGGGGTGACCACGGGACGAGGGTCGGAAAGAACGCGGAAACTTATGTGGTGTATTCACGTAAGTGGGTTTTTTTTTTTTCTTTTTGTTTTTTTTTTTACACAGACGAATACACTGACACAACACGGACTAACGACACACTACACACTAGACGGACTAACGACACGCTACACTAACTAATGACGGGTGACGGGACAGGTAACGAAATGGGAACAACAGGAACTTTTTTTTTTTTTTTTTTTTACACAGACGAATACACTGACAGTACACGGACTAACGACACGCTACACACTAGACGGACTAACTAAACGCTACACTAACTAATAACGGGTGACGGGACAGGTAACGAAATGGGAACAACAGGAACTTTTTTTTTCTTTTTTTTACACCAAGGGATACACTGACTACACGCTGCGCTACACTACACTGCTGATCGCACGCTACAGCTCACTCACTACACTTCTGATCACACACTACAGATCCCTCACTCACTACACTACACTGCACTTCTGATCACTCACTCCACTCTGCTACACTACACTGCCTGATCAATCACTCACTACACTCACTACACTGCCTGATCAATCACTCACTACACTCACTACACTGCCTGATCAATCACTCACTACACTCACTACACTACACCACACTGATCACTAACACTCACTCCACTACACCACACTGATCACTAACTCCTCTCCACTCCACTGATCACTAACTCCTCTCCACTCCACTGATCACTAACTCCTCTCCACTCCACTGATCACTAACTCCTCTCCACTCCACTGATCACTAACTCCTCTCCACTCCACTGATCACTAACTCCTCTCCACTCCACTGATCACTAACTCCTCTCCACTCCACTGATCACTAACTCCTCTCCACTCCACTGATCACTAACTCCTCTCCACTCCACTGATCACTAACTCCTCTCCACTCCACTGATCACTAACTCCTCTCCACTCCACTGATCACTAACTCCTCTCCACTCCACTGATCACTAACTCCTCTCCACTCCACTGATCACTAACTCCTCTCCACTGATCACTAACTCCTCTCCACTCCACTGATCACTAACTCCTCTCCACTCCACTGATCACTAACTCCTCTCCACTCCACTGATCACTAACTCCTCTCCACTCCACTGATCACTAACTCCTCTCCACTCCACTGATCACTAACTCCTCTCCACTCCACTGATCACTAACTCCTCTCCACTCCACTGATCACTAACTCCTCTCCACTCCACTGATCACTAACTCCTCTCCACTCCTCTCCACTCCTCTCCACTCCTCTCCACTCCTCTCCACTCCTCTCCACTCCTCTCCACTCCTCTCCACTCCTCTCCACTCCTCTCCACTCCTCTCCACTCCTCTCCACTCCTCTCCACTCCTCTCCACTCCTCTCCACTCCTCTCCACTCCTCTCCACTCCTCTCCACTCCTCTCCACTCCTCTCCACTCCTCTCCACTCCTCTCCACTCCTCTCCACTCCTCTCCACTCCTCTCCACTCCTCTCCACTCCTCTCCACTCCTCTCCACTCCTCTCCACTCCTCTCCACTCCTCTCCACTCCTCTCCACTCCTCTCCACTCCTCTCCACTCCTCTCCACTCCTCTCCACTCCTCTCCACTCCTCTCCACTCCTCTCCACTCCTCTCCACTCCTCTCCACTCCTCTCCACTCCTCTCCACTCCTCTCCACTCCTCTCCACTCCTCTCCTCTCCTCTCCTCTCCTCTCCTCTCCTCTCCTCTCCTCTCCTCTCCTCTCCTCTCCTCTCCTCTCCTCTCCTCTCCTCTCCTCTCCTCTCCTCTCCTCTCCTCTCCTCTCCACTCCACTCCACTCCACTCCACTCCACTCCACTCCACGCCTAATCTACACACTAATCGCTCGTTTTTTCACAGAGATATGACAGTAGGTGCTCTATCTACAGGCACCGGAAACACACTGCGGTGCTTGCACATGGAGCCCCTACTGTAAACAGCGCGAAGTCCGCTGCTGCGCTGTGATTGGTCAGGGAGTTTTTCCCTGACCAATCACAGCGATCGTGGGGGAGGGACCGCTCTGATTGGTCCCCAGCCCGGACGCAGCACTTGTCTGCTGACTATGTCAGCAGACATCACTGCTTTGTCGCCGCGATTGTCACCGCGGCGACACTTTAATGACCTGACGTACCAGGTACGTCATGTTGTGGGAAGTATCCCGCTACCATGACGTACCAGGTACGTCCAGGAGCGGGAAGGGGTTAATTAGGTTCTTCCTGTCAAACCAGGAAATCGGCAGAGAGCTCCAAGAGAGCACAAAGTTTAAATTGTAAAGATCCGTTATTCTTGCCCCTAGATAGGTCATTTGTTTACTCGAGTTTTTGAATGGCGAGATTTTTAAGATTTCTGTCCATGGGTCTTGCTTCATGTTGATATTTAATAATTCTGATTTTTAGAGATTTAATTTGAAGTTGGAGATCTGGCCAAAGTTCTTAAACTCCTGTAGAATGTGAGGGATTGCGATTTGGGGTCTGTAACGAAAAACACCATATTGTCTGCGTAGGAGGCCGATTTGTTTTCCCTGGAGCCACACTTCATACCCGTGATTTTGTTATTTTGTCAGACTTTTTCCAAAAAGGTCTCCATAGTTAGAACAAACAATAAGGGGCACAGGGGGGCAGTCCTGTCTAGTTCCATTGTTAATGTGGACTGTTGGGGAGAGATCCGAATTAATTTTGATTCTAGCCAAGGAAGTGAATACAAGGCCATAATCTTGTCTATGAAGGATTCTGGGAAACCAAATTTTTGAACCAATCAACTCTATCAAAGGCTTTTTCTGCATCCGTATTAAGAAGGGTTAATGGAGACTTATCATGATGGGCTAAATGTATCAAGTTAAGTGGTGTTGAGGTATAATTCTTGGCTTCTCTATTCGGGATAAAGCCCGCCTGCTCAGTTGACCAGACCAGGCAGGATCACTTTTATTCTGTTAGCTAAGATTTTTGCGTATATTTTAACATCATTATTAACCCTTTCCAATCCACTGCCTGACGTCTGAAGACATTCTGATTGAAGGCTGTACAGCTCTGATGTCGGAAGATGTCCGGCAGGGTATTCTTACTGTATATTACTGGCCGCTCTGTTGTCGAGGGCCTCTCCAGCATGTCCCATACAGCAGTACTGCCTCTAGCCAGCAGATGGCGCCATTGTATAATGGCACAAAGAGAGCCCCCTAGGAAACCCTAAATCCAAAATTGGATTGCAAAGGGTTAATTAAAGATATGGGTTTTTATAACTACTGCATAGAGTAGCATCTTTTCTCTCTTTGGGGATTAATGTTATATGTGTTGTTAGTGCTTCTTTTTGGAAAGGGTTTCCAGCAGTAATGGAGGTAAAATAATGAACTAGATGTAGAGTGAGGGTCTCTTTGACAGTTTTGAAATATAGGGATGTCAGGGTAAAATTCTAAGTACAGCACCAATCAGGCCCGCCCCGCTGCCGGCGGTAAGAAGAGACACCACACAGAGGTCTGGTATAGTTTCTCACACGGGACATGACTGCGCTTCGCCCTTTATTACAGATTACATGAGATCTTATACCCTTTGTCTCATCACCAGGAATGGGTGATGGGCTCATAACCATATATGGGAAGTCCGGATTTCCGGCCTGAGACAGTGAAAACAGTCGTTATCTTGCTACGGCGCCTCCGGGAAAACAGCCAAGTACGCGTCCTTCGTCCGATTCTTCTTTGCTGTGTTTAAAATACATTTTGTCTTCGCCTTGCAAGGCCTTTGGAATATCTGATGTAAGGCGACAGATTAAGTTTTTTCTCATTTGGAATTGAATAGAACTTGCATATAGGTATAAAGCATAAAAAACATATGGCAATATATATATATACCTTCACAAACCCCCCAAAAAAACTTAATATGGAGATCAAGCATCAGACCTTGCACTCTTCCTCGGTCGTCTCTCCCTTGCGTCAGGGTTTCTCCACTGCCCGTAAGTCCCTACTCCTAAAGGGGGATCCCTACCTCACCTCAGAAGGAGGCCATGGATTCCCTGGGCTTATTTCCGGGCATCCATACCCTCTATCTGTACGAGTTAACACCCCGCAGGGTGTGCCCTCGCCGGAACCTAAGGTCTTCTGCACTTTCCCTAGGCAAATGGGAAGTCCACTGACAGTCCATCTTATGAGACCGGGGCGGCGCAGTACTAGTCCATTTCTCCATTCTTCTGGTAACGTACGTGGTTGGCACTATCGGAACTGTCTCCATCTTTTTTTTTTTTTTTTTTTTCAAACAAGGGAAACGTTGGTCACATTATCCAGTCCCTTACTCATACTCTTTTTGATCAAAGGGATAATACACATACAGGAAATTACATACCCCACCTCTTTCTGCTAAAATCATATCCAGGGCCACTCTAGGGCCATGGATGCAGTGGGCCCTAACTGGTCAGCTAACCCTTGCAAAGCATCCTTGGTGTAGTTTACAAACCTCTGCTGATTGTAATAGATATAATTCATACAATCTACATTATTATTAACAGTGACAATAGCAAATAAGGACTCAAAACCTGCTTTAACCTGATTTCTAGAATTAAATTAATCTGGCACCCCCCTTGGCACTCCTATTGCATCTATGTATACATGTGGGTCAAAGTTACCACCTGGAGTCTCAACTTCTCTCTTAGCACGATGCGGTGTTGGATTCTCACCCTCAGTGTAGTCTTCATATTGCACATTTGATTGTATTAATTTGTTCTGAAACAGGGGGCTAGTGTACAGTAGTCAAAGGTGTGTGCTAGAGGAATTGTACCACATTATAGCATGTAAAGGATATGCAGGATCATGAGTTCTTTCAGTGCGAAGTGTGGATCCAAGTGGGCTTTCCTTCGAGCTTGACTGCAGTTGGGGTGGGTGGTGAGCAACATCTGGTAAGGACTTTTAAACTGGGTTTCTTGCTCAAACTTTTTCACATAGACCCTGTCACCTGGTTTCAGATTGTGACACTCATCTGTAGGACCTGGGAGAAAAGCAGAGACTACAGAATGCATTATTAACAATTCCTTGGAGAGGCCTATGACAAAATTAACAAGAAAATCATTCCCCAAACTCGGCCACTGTGGCATGTACCCTCCGGAGAAAAAGAACTAATGGAAGACACTCAATTCAAAATTTGCCCATTTTCTTCATTGCCTTTTGTATCTACTTTCCCCCTACTCTGCGGACGGTAGGGTGTGTGAAAAGCCTGAAATATACCCAAATAGACATGATGTGTTGCATTATTTCACCTGTGAAGTGTGTACCTTTGTTTGACTCAATCACTTCCGGTACCCCATATCTGCGGATTACCTCATTCATGAGCTTCTGTGCGGTTACCTGCTTATTTACTTTGGTAACAGAGTAGGTCTCCAACCTGAAAAACATCAACAACAACAAGCACATATTCATGCTTCCCAACAAGTAGGAGCTGAGTGTAGCCAAATTTGCAATCCCTGAAATGGGTAGAGTGGTCTAGGCAAGTGTGATGTGGCAAATTTACTTCTGCCCTGTTGCTTACGGCAAAGATCATGCAAAATTGGACAAATGATGCAGCAGCTACAGAAAACCAAGGAGACACCCGTGCTCGTTCAAGCGTCAACATCATTACTGCTTTGAGAGGTGCGTCTTTCCGTGCGTCAGCTGGGCCATCATGGGGCACAGGGACCGTGGTGGGCAAGTGCTGTTGACTGTTCACCATATGCCGTCCCTTTTTAGTCCATTTGTCTTTTTCTTCCTTGCTGGCTTGTAACTGTAAAGTCCAAGTTCATATCAAAGTCCAAGGTCCAATCAGGAGGCTGGAACCGGCACACGTCATGGGGCGGAGCTACGCGACGACGCGTACAAGGGGGTGGAGCCAAAACGCTGATGCTGCCGAGCAGAGCCGAAGGGAGAAGACCGCACAGCGCAAGCGCGTCTAAAAAAGCAAGAAGACACCGAAATTAGACGGAACCATGGCGACGGGGACGCTAGCAACGGAGCAGGTAAGTGAATAACTTCTGTATGGCTCATATTTAATGCACAATGTATATTACAAAGTGCATTAATATGGCCATACAGAAGTGTATAACCCCACTTGATTTCGCGAGACAACCCCTTTAAGGTCCAATATGCGATAGTGAACGCACTTCTTTTTTTATTATTTCACAAAATAAAAATCAGCAATTGCAAACTCGTTTCGGGGACGAGCCCCTTCGTCAGTTCGGCTGGATTGAACACAACAGGATGCCTGGGGGTGACACAATTCCAAAGGTTTTCTTGGATGTGCCAGAGGTCCTGTATGTGGCAGGGAGACAGGGGAGAAAAAAGTGCTGAAGCACTTCTTTCTCCCCTTTCTCATAAAATGTGATCAAAATGATCAAAAAAGATATATGCACCCCAAAATGTGAATAATAGTAACTACAGCTTGTGCCACAAAAAGCCCTAACACAGCCCAGTCAACAGAAAAATAAAGTTTAAAGAATCATAGAATGATAGCGTTGGAAGGGACCTCCAGGGTCATCTGGTCCAACCCCCTGCTTAGTGCACGATTTACTGAATCATCCCAGACGGATGTCTGTCCAGCCTTTGTTTGAAGACTCCCATTGATGGAGAACTCGCCACCTCCTGTGTCGACCTGTTCCACTCATTGATCACCCTCAACAAAGTTTTTTTTTTTTTTTCTAAGATCTAATCTGTGCCTCCTCCCTTTCAGTTTCATCCCATTGCTTCTAGTCTTTCCTTGTGCAAATGAGAATAGAGCTGATCCCTCTGCACTGTGACAGCCCTACAGATATTTGTAGACAGCTATTAAGTCTCTTTTCAGCCTTCTTTTTTGCAAGTTAAACGTTCCCAGATCCTTTAAACATTCCTCATAGGACATTTGCAGACCTCTCACCGTCCTGCTAACTCTTCTCTGAACTTGCTCCAGTTCATCCATGTGTTTTTTTTGTTTTTTTTTTAAATTGGGTTGCCCAGAACTGGACACAGTAATACAGATGAGGCCTGACCAAGGAAGAGTAGAGGGGGATAATGTCCTCACGTGATCTAGACTCTATGCTTCTCTTAATACTTCCCAGAATTGATTGTGTTTGCCTTTTTTGCTGCTGCATCACACTGTTGACTCATGTTCGTCTGTGATCTGTTAGTATACCCAAGTCTGTTTCACATGTGCTGCTGCTTAGCTCAATTCCTCCCATTCTGTATGTGCTTTTTTCATTTTTCTTGCTGATGTAGAGCCTTGCATTTCTCCTTGTTAAATACCATTCTGCTAGTCACCTTCCACTGTTGAAGTTTTTCTAGATCTTTTTGAATCTTCTCTCTCTTCTCCAGTTATTATCTATCCCTCCTAGCTTTGTGTCATCAGCAAATCTGATCAGTTTCCCTTCAATTCCAAGGTATGGATCTCAGAATATGGCACTGGGAAACAATTTTTGCTTAACAAATTAAACTTTTTTAAAATAGAAAAACATTAAAAAAATATATATATATAAATTTGGTATCCTTGTAATCGTACTGACACATAGAACAAAGTTAATATGTCACTTTTACTGTACAGTGAACACTAAACTCACCAAAGTTGCATTTTTTTTTCCTGACTTAAACATTTCTAAAAGTTTTTACATACATTAAATGGCACCATTTTATAAAAAAAAATGCTGCAAAAGACAAGCCCTCATTTGGTTATTTCAATGGAAAAATTAAAATGTTATGGCTCTTGAAAAGCAGGTAGAAAAAACAAAAATAATTGATGAATTTTTGGTCCTAAAATGGTCAACCTGCATGCTCATCACGTCATTAATTCAAAGTTTAGGTGTTCGTCTGTCTTTGGCACATCGATTAAAATGAAGGGAGCAGCAGAACGCATCTGTAACTGCATTTACTACTGAACGCTCTGGGCCCTGGATTCGGTGCTGGTCCCAGCAATTACACCTTCATAGTCATCCATTAGCCTATAGATAGAGGATTAACTGGCTGTTGTGGGAAAACCTTATTTAATCCCGCATGAGTTTGTATATACTGTATTAGTATATACTGGTGATAATGATGCATTATGTTTGCCCAATGTCCTGTGGCATTTTGTAAGGACTATAGAGCGAGCGCTGAATACATTTCTTAATTCTAGCCCTGAAAGCAATGGTTACAGAATATTCAGGCAGATTATTCGCCAGGTTTATTGGTTACCTGAGAAACTGTATTGTCTTTATCCAGATTATTCTAATGAGTGTTAGAGATTGCTAGGGACATGTTAGATAATACAAGTGTGCTAAGCCACGCTATGAGCTGTATGCTGCAAATCAGCGGTAATCGTATTGTGAAGAAACCTAAAAGGTGGAAAATAGGGGGAAATTTATTATTGCATTTGCAGCAAAATTCTGGAGTTGAAAAATCGCTAATTATGGTCAATAATTTGTAACTTTTTTCTGTTTTACTCTCCGGTCATCAATTTTCAATAGTGGTGAGAAGAGTGGGCTGTTTACTTAAAGGGCGAAGCTTACCACAGGCCGACAGATTTACCATATTCTATGCCAGAAACTAGCGTAAACTATAGCATATATGTAGGACTACTCTTGGTCGGCACAGATTTTAATTTCTCAAGCACTGGCAATCAAAGATGCGCCAATTTAAGACATGCTAGTGGCTTAATACGTTTGGCAAATCTTAATCAAATGTACCGTATATACTCGATTATTAGCCGACCTGAGTATAAGCCGAGTCAATAAGTTTTACCACAAAAAACTGGTACAAAACAGACTAGAGTATAAGCCTAGCTATACTCGAGTATATTACTAGGTAAAGAAAAAATGCAATACTCATCTCCCAGCCGGCTTCTGTGTCCCCGGCACGATGATCTCCCCGGCGGTGCAGTAAGCTGCTTTAGACTTCTTCCAGCTGTCATCTTCGTGCTCGGCTTTGAATTCCCCTGCCGTCAGCGCTGTGTAAGTAAGCCCTGTGATTGGATCGAGCGCCAGTCAATCACAGCCAGCGTCTATAAACCAATCACAGCCATTCAGTGATGTTATCCACTGAATAGCTGTGAATCATCGAGCGCTGGCTGTGATTGGCTGGTGCTCGATCCAATCACAGCGCTTTACCTAACACAGCGCTGATGGCGGTGGATTTGAAAGCTAGGCAGGGTCCTGACAGCGGGCAGAATTCTTCCCCTGGGGAGACCATCACGCTGGGGACACAGACGCCGGCTGTGAGGTAAGTATTGCATTTTTTTGGTTTTTTTTAACCTCACTCGAGTATAGGCCGAGGGGGGCTTTTTCAGCATTAAAAAATGTGCTGAAAAACTAGGCTTATACTCGAGTATATATGGTATTTTAGTTTAAGACTGGTGTAAGGAATACCAGTCTAAGGCCTCATGCACATGGGCTAATATGAATGAACATGCTATGGAAAAGTGATTCTTCATGCACATGAGTGGATTATGGTTTCCGCTTGCAGATGAAAAATCGCAACATGCTCCATTTTTGCGCAGATGATTTTCATTGAAGTCAATGGAAGCTGTTCGATCTGCATCCAAGGTCACGGATTCTGTGTCATCGCTAGGCAATGACGTGGGAAAAGCCAGAGTTTTAAAGAAAAAATCTGTATGACGGTGAGCCACACAGACCATCCGCGGTACAAAGAAGCCGGAGAATGACAGATATGCAGAGTCACCAACCACAGTCAGGGCTGGATTCCGCAGCCTGATCCTGATGTGCCGAGTGCATGAGGACTACGACTTCCCGGATTGTATGGTCCGGGCTATAGTTTTTCTTTTTTTTATAAATCCAGTGAATGAGTACGACCACCTCCTCTACACAGCATATCGTTACGCAGGCATAGACTCGTAGCGCAGCTTTTTTTTATGGCTCTTTTACACGGGATGATTATCATCCAGACATTATAGGGCTAAATCATGTGGGTGGCAGCTGTCAAGCCTGAAGATCCAGTTGGTATCTTTCTGCGTGAGTATTTTTATTCAAATCTGTTCCTACCCACACCACCAGCCCACCATCAGGGCTGTCCGTTACAGTTTATTTTTGTGGCTGTATGCTCCATCTTCTCTTTTGATTAGGAGTTAGTCTAGTGATCAAGGTGCTGCTCCGTTTATTAGGCCGTCAGAATTTAGGGAGCGATTGGCTGTGTTACATTACCTAGCTCCTGATGATCCAGTACTGGTGAAACACGTTGAACTTGAGTTTATTTTGACACTCGTCATTTGTGATAGGTTATCATCTTAAAGGGGTTGTCCCGCGCCGAAACGGGTTTTTTTTTTTTTTTAACCCCCCCCGTTCGGCGCGAGACAACCCCGATGCAGGGGTTAAAAAAACAAACCGCTCAGCGCTTACCTGAATCCCGGCGGTCCGGCGTCTTCATACTTACCTGCTGAAGATGGCCGCCGGGGTCTGCTCCCTCCGTGGACCGCAGCTCTTCTGTGCGGTCCATTGCCGATTCCAGCCTCCTGATTGGCTGGAATCGGCACGTGACGGGGCGGAGCTACACGGAGCCGGCATTCTGCACGAGCGGCTCCATTGAAGAGAGCAGAAGACCCGGACTGCGCAAGCGCGGCTAATTTGGCCATCGGAGGGCGAAAATTAGTCGGCTCCATGGGAACGAGGACGCCAGCAACGGAGCAGGTAAGTAAAAAACTTTTTATAACTTCTGTATGGCTCATAATTAATGCACAATGTACATTACAAAGTGCATTAATATGGCCATACAGAAGTGTATAGACCCACTTGCTGCCGCGGGACAACCCCTTTAATGATAGTATCGGAATATATCAAAAAGGTGGAGGTCATTTAGATACTTATTATCAGAGATGGTTCATCTTCCTTGAGATAACTGGAGTTTATCTAGACACTTGTTTTTATTTAGAGTCAATCCTTCTTAGCTGAACGAGTGAAGAATTTACCGTCTTTAGTGGTCGTATTGAGAGCAAGGATGGTAATTTGGTATTGGTAGCGCCTTCATCAATATTCACGTTCTTCAATTGACGAGGTTTATGGACCATAGTATTATCATCTGTAGGGGATTTGCTAATTTTTCCTTTCCATTGCACTTCATTACAGTCTATTAACCTATATGATTTGTTGGACCCTTTTTTTGTCTGATCAGTGCGGCCTTCGGTGGGTCCTTGGTTTAGCAAGAAATGGTCTGCGATAGTTTTTATTAGTAGCCTGGAACATTTTTTAGTGTTTGTTTAGTGTATCTGTTTTTCTTGTATGGCCGCCTGCAGACGGCCAGGTCGGATCCGGCTGCGAGAATTCTCGCTGCGGGACCCGACCTGAGCATCTGCAGAGAGCAGCGCGGGCACTCACCTCTCCCGCGGCCCCGACTCTTTCATGTGGCGGCGCATGCGCAGAGCGGAGCCGGCGGCCGGTGAGTGACGTTTCTTTGCGGGGCTCTGCGAGCCCCGCACAGAAGTAGGACATGCCACGATTTGTTTGCCGTGCGAGATTTTGCGCGGCCAAATCGCAGCCATCTGCATAGGATTGCGTTTGTTAACGAAATCCTATGGCAGCTTCCAGCGGCGGAAATCCCGCCCGTCTGCAGGCGGCCTATGTTATCTTGGCCTGTTTTTTATTTTATTATTTATTAAGTTATGTTTTAGCGGTGTCTTTATTTATATATCTTGATGCTCCCTTTCACCATCCTAGGATTCCAAGATCCCTACACACATGCAAAATCTATTTGTGTTTATTTCATCATCCATAGATTGCTAGCAGGAATTCCCAGCCTGAAGGTGTTGGAAGGGGAACTTATCTGGCTGCAAAAGTACTTGCCCTCCCTTGAATCGCCAATCGTTCTTTGCCATAATGACTTGCTATGTAAGAATGTCATCTACAATGAGGAAGAAGGTAAGGCACTGAAGGCATAAACATTGGTTTCAAAAAAACAAGTTTACCAATATTCGTAACGCTCTCCCTTTATCTTCTGACAGGTCATGTCCGATTTATTGACTATGAGTACGCTGGATACAATTACCAGGCCTATGACATCGCTAATCATTTTAACGAATTTGCAGGTGATAGAAATATCTATTTTTTTTCATATAAGTTATGCTTCATTGTGCCACTTATTACTACACTAAGGCCAGGCTCAGACGGCCGTAATTCGCTGCTCGCGGGAGACATTGCATACTTGCTGCACTCTGCCAATCGCCTTGCACTATCTTGGCATGTATAAGTTGGTAATACACGCCAAGATAGAACATGCTTTTTTTTTTTTTTTTTGCGCGCGCACATCTTTTGCTCAATTCACAAGAATGGCAACATGGCTACCAATGGCAGATTGATACTGCGTATTCAGTGCGCGGTATATGCTGTAACAAGACATTCATGTAAGCCCGGCCTCCCACTGATATTTGTACAAAACTTTTTATTGGATCCTTCTATGCATTCCTGGTGAGATCTCATAAGTTAACACCAACATATTTCCCAGAATCCTTGGAAAAACAATAATGAGCAGGTATGAATCTTAAAAATCTCTTGGCATTGCCAAGATTGTCAGATTCTGTAACACCAGCCTTTCGATGAGTAGGTCACCGCTGTCATGTGCGTCATTAAGACTGTTGTCTGATCGTGATAGACATTTACTGTAGGACCCCAGATATCCTATTGGGGTATAGTCACATATAATGGATTTGCTTCAGCAGCTGCAAATCTGTACCACATGACATGGATTTTGACATCCTTTTTGATGCATATTTGCAACAGATTTCACTCCGTGAAAGGTTACCTTTTTTGGTGTGGATTTTATGCAGATAGTTCTATTGCCTGTGAACATACCCTAAGAATTTCCAGATAAACACTGAAAAATTAGCCAGAATCCTTGACTTCCTCTTTTTTCTTAAAACTTCACCTGTCCAAAGAGTGGTCCTTCACTGCGCTGCGGGTGACACCGCTGCTGAACAAGCCTAACCATTAGTTCTATCATGAGCCTGATCAGGGAAGGGGTTTCACTACTGACATCCCCAGAATGGGGGGTCCTTTGCCCCAATCCTCCTCACTGCCCCCTCCAGTGCGGAGGAGCTTCAATTAAGGCGCAGCAAAGTCTGTGTGGTGCTGATCCATTTATTTTCAATGGGACTACCAGGAATGACTGAATATAGTGATGAAGCCCCCTTGAAGATGAATGGAGCAGTGCCACACATGCTCGCCCGCCACCCCTGCGCATAGTGATTCCGAGAGAACCCCTATAAGCATTTGGTCTTAATTTTATTGTCCATTTCCCAATCAAAGCTCAAACATTTCAACGGTAACATTTACCAACCACATGGTGCCAGTATTCCTGACTGTAAGCTTAAAAATTGGTCATCTTGTCCAAAAAATGCCAATCTTTTTGAAACTGTGTAATATTTGGTTATAATGTTAAGTCAGTAACACTTATAAATTTAAAACTGATAATAGTTTGAACTTCTGCCTGCATTTCTAGGAGTGAGCGAGCCAGACTATCGATTGTTACCTGACAGAGAGACTCAGCTGGAGTGGTTGTGGCATTACTTGTGTGCCTGTAGAAGGCTGAAAGGAGAAGAGGGAGAGCCACAAGACAAGGAGGTGGACCATCTGCTTATCCAAGTCAATCAATTCGTACTGGTGAGTTTTAGGGTGGGATATCTAGTCTAGTAATAAAAGGGAATATTTCCTCTGGTTCAGAAGAAATGGGCGACTTGGGGAGAAATATAGCTCTAAATCATGTAGCACAGCTAGGAAACCACTGCTAACGCTTACTGCTGTTTTTGAAGACTACTGCGAGTTTGGAAAAGCAAATAAAGCACAAAATCATTATAATAACCTTATATTGTAAGGTTGCCCTAGGAATCTTCCGGGTTATATAAGCATTCTAATTGTCAAAGATGGGTAATATCCAAAAATAGACCAGGACAACCTCAAAAAATATTATAAAATGAAGGGACAATAAAGGAAATGCCCAGCAACTGTGGCCATTTTCAAACTTCATTTAAGGACAGGTGCCAACTTTGCAGCCCTTAGTGCACCCAGCTCAGCGGTGGTGACTGCTGATACAGCGCACCTGTGACTGCTATGGACCACAGAGAAGCGGACATGGACTACCAGCAAACCTAAGTGGGTCTCTTAGCCAGGATGGTTATTGGGTTTCTAGCAGATCCATCTGCAAGACTGAAATTTGGGGCTTTGAATGCGATGTAGGGTAATTCAGCAAGATTGAGCATATTTGCTGAAATCCTTGACTTGGGGTACCACTTCTAAAAGTAAACATTGTTCTATTCTCTTTCGAGGGGAGTATCTGTTCGGCCTGGAACTCCACAAAATATTAGAGAAGGCAGCTGATAGGAAGAAGGTGTTTCCTGAGGAAACAACCTAGAAAAATTCTGTCTTTTTTCAGAAGCCTAGATTCTAGTTTAGGGATCCTAAGAACTAAGGTAAAACTAGTAGATGGTCCTATCCCAAGAGGAAGGGGTAGGAACCTTCTTCTTAATTTGAGGCAGCCAGTTCTTGTTCAGTAATGTAGACCCAGTTAGGGGAAGACCATCCCCATTCCAGGAATCTTGGAGGCAGGTAACCAATAACCCTTTACATACAGTTTTCCTGAGGTTACAGGATGGCAATTGTTGGCCTTTTACTTCCACCCCGTCAATAGGTCTATATTACTCCATAACAATCCTCCTTCCTTCAACTGAAATTGGAGGACGGTATAAATAGCTTATTATCAATGGGTGCGATTGTTCCAGTCCCCTTTGAGGAGTTGACATAGAATAATCAGCTTGTCCTATTTTATACCAATTCTGTTACGGGTATGTGCACCATTATGCTTAAAGAGACCTGTTATATTCCTATCGACTCCTAATGGCAATTCTCAAATACTTCTGATAATTTTGAAAGATTTAAGTTTTACGCTTTCACTTTGTTTATCTTCTGGCATATCTATCAGAGTATTTACAAAAGTGGTAGTAGAGGTGATTGCTCACCTTAGGAAGAAGGACATGAATGTAGTCCCCTATCTGGATGATTTCGTCATCTTATGCATTATTTGTACTGAGACGGAAGTGAATGGTGATCTCGGTAAACTTTAACACTTTTCATTCTACCAGTGCTTCTTTGCTGTTCTAAGGTTTGTGAATATAATATCAGCATTTTGTAATCGCTGTTTTTCCTTTAGGCATCGCACTACTTCTGGGGTCTGTGGGCTCTCATTCAGTACAGATTTTCAGACATTGATTTTAACTTTGCACAGTAAGTATCTTGCAGTTCTACAAAATTTCTTCAAGCTTTTTTATAATATAAAATAAAGTTAGAATTCTCTTTGGTGTCCAAATGAGTTATTACATGAATAAGGACAGGAAAATGAATGCCAATGAACAATCGGTACCTTTGCAGGGGTATTTGCATGTTGGACGTTTTATGACCTTTTATATCAGACAAGATACATCTGATAGATACGAGTCTTAGAACAGAGGTCACCTGATCCCACCATGGCCACTAGTAGTATGGAAACTGCATAGAACAGCCAGCTCAGCTATTTCCGTACTCCTGGCCACCATCAGCTATGAATATGGACTGTATTACCATTTCAGTCATGTTTTGGCTGAGATGGAAATACCTCTTTAGAGGTCAGTTTTTTGTTTTTTTTTTAAACCCCTTGGTAACATTTAACATACATGTACATCACATGTGCTAAGGGTTTGCATGGAGGGGCTCAGGTGCCAAGACATTAACAGGTGTCGGCTGTCTTTTGATATCCAGCTGTAGCGGCCACTATCCGAGTAAAAGTTGTACCTTTTATAAATGGTACCACTGGCCAAATAATTGCTCGAAAGAACAAATTAAAATAGTAATAGTTGAGTGCAAAAATGGCCACCAACATGCTAACAAGTCACTAGTATAGTTTTAGCTTACCAGAAAATAGTCCGTGGTTGATCAAAAATCGTCTGGTGTAAAGTCAGTTGTTTTGTATTTTAATGACTTGCAAGTGAATTTGTATGGAGCAGCCCTCTATGAACGATACCTTGGCAAACCGATAATGAACAGTCGTTGCTCGGTGTAAATGCAAATGAATGACTCCTCAGTAAAGTCACTGAAGTGTACAAACTACTACCTAAACAATAGGTGTTCTGTGTAAAGGTACCTTTATCCGCAACCCTGGCTGCTAAGCCTTCAGATGCCACTGTCAACGCTGACCATGGCATTTCAATGGTCTGACAAAGGGAAGGGGCTCCCTCTGTCTCCCCTACATATCCCGCTTCCCATGACGGGATTGTGAAGTGCTATTTGGTAGCCTTGGGCCTAGTGAAGCTCCGCAGGGCTACTATGGATTCTTCCATATCTAGCATTGCTTGTATCGGGGCTTAGAGGGGTATTCTGGCGATGGGATGCTTTTAGCAGTTTTCATGCTTCCACTGGATGGTGAAAGCTGATAGATTGTGGGGGTCCAACCACTGGGACCCCCACCTATCCTGAGAATGTGAGACCAGTGTACCCCATTTCACAGTAAGATACATTGTACCATTTCTGTAGTGTAGGGAGGAATGGAGCTGCTGGTGGCACATGCCTCTCCAAGACTGTCTTCAGACTATGCTGCATTTAAAGAGGACTGTATATTGTAGATACTGCTAGGGCTTATTTCGGGGAAACTGGGTAAACTGTATAATTAATGTGGCCTGTCGGCAACATTTTGCAGTTTGTCTGCTTTTTCGTCCTTTTACTAGGCTACTTGTTATCGTTGTTGAGTCCTTTCTTTTTCTTTCTCACCAGGTATGCTATGTTAAGGTTCAAACAATACTTTCATGTGAAGTCACGAGTGACGGAATTGCGGGATGTGAAGTAAAGGATTATCACTGTAAACTAAAGCAAAAACTGGATAACTTGGAAAGTCTTCAGGCCCCTCCCTGTGTAACCATTAACATTGCATCAATGACACTATATTGGCTAACAATTGGAGGGTTGTCTTATTAGAAATGCTGCTTAATTCCACAGATTTCTGCTTGATGAGTGTAATATAATTCATAGATCATTTGCCCGCACTCTTAGAATTGTACGCGTTTTATTGCAGGTTAGGAGTGAAGTGCATCTTATTTTTTTCTTTAGACTGTATTATACACTGAAAAGCTGGCCATGCCCAGGATAATAGTCCTAGTCTTCTACTTGCAGTGGTGACACTCATTCATAAATGAGCGTACACACAAACACATTTTTTTCCTACAATATTAACAAAAATCCCTATAGAAAATAATTTGTATAATTGGCAATATGGTATCTTTGCACTGTCCATTTTTTTCTTTTCTTGATAGTGAACAGAGCCTTTTAAACTGGATCTGTCACTATGCTATGCTATCTTGTTTTCATCCCTTCCCAATCCAATTTCCCTGCCACTCGCACTCCCTATGGGAAGGCGTGTTCTGGATTCCTTGGAATTACTCAACATAAACGCATAAAAATTACCCGCCGTGATGATTTTATTAGCGGTTATTTTTAATTTTTTTTTTTTAATTAAACGTGAGTTATGAGTGCTTCACATCGGGGAGATCATTTGTAATAATCCTGTAAATATATGTATATTGCTATAACATTCATTTATATAAGAAGACTCTCTTCATTTCTGCTTCTCTATCTATTACAGAGGCGTCCTATGGCTGTATACCATGTGTATAGCATATGTTTCTAACACTATGCAGAACAGAGCTCCAATGTGGGAGTCTGTTCTGTCCATTGGAGCGCTGTTCTGCATATTGTAATATATACAAATGCAGGACCGCCTCCCATGTTGTAGCTCTGTCCTGCAATGTGTTAGAAACCTGTGTCAGACCTCACCCGACATTGGAGCTATGCAGGGAAATCTCAATGTTGGCTGGGATCCGACACTGGATTGTAAAGGGTTAAAAGAAATATTGTGCCATTAGGGTACTAAGAGTTATCAAAGGTTACAGGGAGCTCATAATTATGAGTCTGGTCTGTTGATGAGGAAAGCAATCCTCCACTTCCTCTCACCCCTGTCAAGTAATGGGCACTGGTGAGATGGGTTGGGGGAGTGCTCCCCGTCATGAAGACAGAGTACTCATTAAGTTTTTTTTATTTCATGCCGTGAGGGACCTGTTTTCACAAAAAAAAAACTCTTGAAAAGCATACTTGCAATGATAATTAACTTTTCTGCTTGAAGACTATTATTGTTACATGTATGACTACCTTTACAGGGGTTATTCCGTTAAAAACCTCTATCGCCTATCTACATACTCCAGAGGAGTTTGGTGGAGCAATGGACAAGCCTGCGCACTTCATTCAAGGTCTATGGGACTGACAGCTAGGCATTGTACTCAGCTATCTCTATCTGTCAGTCCCATATCCATTGGGGGAGATCTGGTAATTGTGTATTTGTGTTGCTTTTCTGCATGTACATTTTTTTTTTTTTACACAAAATTCAGCCAGTATGCTGTCTCATTTATTTTAGTAAATCTCCCCCATTGAATGGAGCAGCAGGGCGTCAGTGTGACCAACACTCTTCTCAAACAAGGGTGGGCTCAGGATGGCCATTGTAGTGATGGTCCCAGCAGTGGGGCCCTGGGAGCTTGTAAGGGTGATAAATGTTTTTCATGGCATACTCCCTCTATGACTGTGCAAGCAAGGTTTTTATATATTGGCCCCACACTCTATTTTTTGGACTATAAAACACATTTTTAGGAAGTGAAAAACCTTGCAGAAAAGTTAGTGACTCGGCCAGAGCTACAGTCTACTGTCCAGAACCGTACAGTTCTCTCTCCCTGACCGACATGGTTTACTTTGCATTCAACTCTGACAGGACACCACAGATCACATTGCTGCAAAGATAAGTAAACTGCCAGATATAAACCCTCTATTTACACCAGACCAGCAAGAAACCATATATTAATCCCCCCAGTATAACCTAGACCAGTAGATATAAACTCTCAATTTCACAGTAGACCAAAGAATAATATTTTAACCCCCCCTTAATATCACCCAGACAACCAGGTACTGTATGAATCCCGAATTTTACATTGGATCGCCAGGGAATGAATTATTAACCCTGAACCCAGACCACCAGAGCTAGAGATGTTAATCCTTCCACTTCCTTATACCAACTGGGAAGTTATTAGCATATTTTTTTCCACTTATTTTGAGTTGTCTAAACTCTGATGTGTCTTATAGTCCATAAAATATAGTAAATTGTGTATTTTAGATGGACGAAGCAAAGTGGTGTTCTCCAGTCTCAGCTCTGTACTGTGATTTACTTCAATAACCTATTCATCTGGCTTATGTAGCACAGGACAATGCCGGTGGTGCAGAGCTTTCGCAATTTGTCTGTAGATGTAGCCTGCAGTACATGATGGCAGCGCTGGTGCAAGACTGCTATTCTTTCCAGTATTCTTCTAAGTGCCCTCTTACATGTTTGAGAACTTCGCTGCCTACAATATGTGTTCAGTGCTAGGAAGTATTACTTGTCATCCCTGCTAACTGATAGTAAATAGTCACCAAATGGCTAAAAAGCTGGACCAAGGACTCTGATCGATGCTTGAAAAGTCTCTTCAGTATTAGCCAGCATCTTGGAGCAATTTTCCTCCACCCAGAGTACTATAACGCTGAATTGTGTTAGACTCAGGTTTTCTGTTGTTCTAGAACCCAATTGCAGATTTTGTATACTTGAGTGGATTCACGTGTGGCATAAAAATCCACCACAAACTGTCATGTCTTGCTTGCGGATTTGCTGCAGAATTTGGCGCTTTTTACTTCCTTATTTGGTCCCTGTTTTGCAGACCGTAATACCGAGTGAATGTAACTCTACGTACCTAGTCACATGACTATATTTCATATGTTTTCGCAAAACGCAGCATGCCTTTTTTCCCCCGTCTTTGCTTCCGTATTGGTGGTATTTTCTACCAAGCAGATACGGATCAGTATTTGTCAAGTAGAAAATAAAACCAATGACAGTAAATATGGAGGCAAATAGAGATCAAATACTGCTGCCATCAGTTGTAATGTCCTCTGTACGCATCTGTTCTACGGATATGTTAAAATCTGATTGTAACCGGCCTAAGAGTGCGGCACAGCAGTTCTAGGAAATGTTCCTTAAAACTTTGATTGCTATATCACACTTCAAGAATTCTGGGCTCACGGATTAGATGTGACTCTAATGCTGCTGTTTTCTGAAATCCAAGCTGTTTGTTAGCCACATTGTAGAAGTGCGATATCCTAAAATCTCATTTACTATAGTGTGGCATCTAATCACTGCCGAAATGTATTTAAATATATCGCTGCTCCAGATCCACAGAGTAAGGCCTCATGTCCACGGGCAAAAGAAGAATTAAAATCGGATTTTAACTCTTCTCCTGCCCGCGGATCCGCACCCTATAGGGATGCATTGACCACCCGCGGGTAGATAAATACCCGCGGATGGTCAATAAGTGATTTTTTTTTAAATGGAGCATGAAAAAATCTGGACCATGCTCCATTTTTGTGTGGGGCTCCCGCGGGGACGGCTCCCGCAGTCTTTTATTGAAGCCTATGGAAGACAAAAATCGGAATTTACTCACCCACTCCAGTTCTTCCCTTCGCCGCGGCTCCATCTTCTCTCCGTTGCGGCCGGATCTTTTTTCTTCGGCCGCGATGCAGAGACGATGACGCCGCGGCGAAGGCAAGATCCGGAGCGGGCGAGAGGTGAGTTTATTCTGATTTTTATGCCTCATGTCCGCGGGGCAGGAGGGACCCGCTACGGATTCTCCATGGAGAATCCGGAGCGGGCCTGATTTTCCCCGTGGACATGAGGCCTAAGGTGGCATGCGCCGGCCCGAAGAAAAAAAGATCCGGCAGCGACGGAGAGAAGATGGAGCCGCGGCGAAGGGAAGAACCGGAGCGGGTGAGTAGATTCCAATTTTTGTCTCCCGCGGATCCGGACGGCTTCCATAGGCTTCAATAGAAGCCTGTGGGAGCCCTCCCCGCGGGAGACCCGCACGAAAATGGAGCATGGTCCAGATTTTTTCATGCTCCATTTAAAAATAAATAAATAAAAATCACTTTTATTGACCATCCGCGGGTATTTATCTACCCGCGGGTGGTCAATGCATCCCTATGGGATGCGGATCCACGGGCAGGAGAAGAGTTAAAATCCGCTGCGGATTTTAATTCTTCTTTTGCCCGTGGACATGAGGCCTAAAAGTGCCAACAGTCTGTAACAATATCCCTGCAGATGTAGTACTGCCCTCCGCAGACACAGCGCCACTCAGAATTTGCTTCCTTTGGATTACACTGACCATATGAAGCTTTTTTTCCAAGGTCTGCCCACTTTTTCATGTAACTCAGAAAAGTGTTGTCAATTTTGTAAAATACAAGTACTAAGTGACATCTGAGACTGTAACTTCATGCTCTGTCCCCATTAGGCTGCCTTCACACTGGCGAAATGCACAAATATGAAACCCATTCACATTAGTGATTTCTTCCGGTGTGGCACCATTAGCAATGCGGGAAACAATGCAACACATCTTATCTTTCTATGAGATCACCCATTGAAAGCAATGGAAGAACTCTGCGACCCTATGCTGTAGCAGGGATTTCCTTCATCAGTGATGTGATAGTGATTTTACATGAAACCAACTCACATCCACGGGGCTTTCAAATGTTGGCAAGTGCAATATCGGGCCGTAAATCACAGCCTGATATCGCCCTCCGCTGTGTGAAGTCCTTAAGCTACATTCACGAGGGTGAGCATGATATTAGGCCGAAAAACTTAGCCTGATCTCTCGCTTGCCAACGTGTGTTTTACACGGCAATGCCAAGCGGGTTAGCTTCAAAAAAGCATTGCCTCACTTCTGTGAAATTGCGATCCTTGCACGCGTGAAAGGATCGCAAGTGTTTCCCATTGAACTCACGCACATCACATGACTTTTAAGGTTCCATTGAGAAAGGTGTTCCAAGGGAGTGCCCAAAGATAGAACTCGCTGTGATTTTTGTTCTTCGCAGGGCTGCTGTGAGGATAAAAAGCGCTAGTATGAATGATTTTATATTCATGCAAGTTTTGTGGGCATTGCACAAAACTCACACGAGAATATTGCTTATGTGAATGTCTTTATACGGAAGTATTGTGTGTAAACCGCAGATACACAGCTTGTCCTTACAGTCTGCTTTGTCTTAACCTTCAACTTGGGGGGCCACATTTTTAGTGCTAACATTTTACAAACTGATTCAGTTTTGTTGCGGAGTTACATCCCAGTCCGAGGCTTGCATCACATCACTGTATTCACTAATTGACGATTACTTTAAAGTGAACCTGTCATGTTAGTTATGGGGTTTTTAAGAACTTGCAGCTTGTTTCTACAGATCCCAGCAAGAGATGAGTCCAGTTTATTCATGAGATGCCTCTGGCTCCACCCATGCACCCTGATTGGCAGTTTTCTTAGTATGCAGTACAGTAGCTTAGAAAACTGCCAATCACTGCAGTTGGGCGGGGCTAGTAGTACCTCATGAATAAACTAAACTCCTTTCTTGCTGGGAGCTGCAGAAACAAGCTGTAAGTTCTTAAAAACCACTCCACCTTACACCATAAATCACAGACTGTTGAAATCAACATGTCTGTCCCTACTTTATGCTGCCCTCAGGGAGGGTGGTATAAAAGGTTCCATTTTAAGTGTATTTGTAAGCCAAAACCATAACTGGGCCCAAAACATGGATGAGGTGCAAAAGTACAACACTTTTATCTGTTTTTGTTCTATTCCTAGTTTTGGATTGTTCGATTCCAAATACTGCTGTGTAGAAGTGACCTTACTATGTTACAGCTGAGTTAAAGGGGTTATGCCAGTAAAACAAACCCCAGCCGAGCCCTGCCTAAAATAAAAAAAACAAGGGTATACTCGCCTCTCCTGGGGCCCTGCGACGCATCGGTGCTACCATCGGTGTAGACAGGCTGGGCAGAAGCATGTGACTGTTGAGGCCAATCATAGTCTGCAGTGTCACATTCCCAAACTCCTGGCATCAGGGCGGCCAGCATATGATTGCTGATGCCAGGAGCACTGACTGTGATGCTGTGGTCACATAGCCCGTCTACTTGGAAGTCATGGCCAGTGCCAGCTGTGGCACGGGGCCCCAAGAGCAGTGAGTATACCCCTGTTTGTTATTTTAGGTAGGGTGCAGCTGGGGGACGGGGTTTTGTTCTAATGACAAAACCTCTTTAAATGACAATGATTTGCTGTCAGTTTGGTACTTGAACAACTTCCTCCAAGGAGATATAATAAATGTCGTGGACAGCCATGGGGGATATTTCCAGATAGTAAATATGTACAGATATCATGGAGGATCAAATCATCTCTTCTGTAAACAGCTGTACAACAACCATCCCAGTACGTGCCTGACTAGAGGATTGTGAATACATTGTCCACTTTATATTGTAATTAAACTGTGACTAAATCTAATATTTGCTTTGTGCTGAGGATAAAAGCTAAGTAAATACACTGATTAAAAAAATGTGAGGTTTACCATTATTTTCATTAAAGGGTTAGAACAAACATGGCTGCTTTCTTCCAAACCTAGCGCCACCCTTGTCTATTGGGGTATGTGTGGTATTACAGCTCAGCTCCACTACAGTGAATGGACGCTGAGCTGCAATACTATAACCCACAGAGAAGGGTGGTGCTGTTTGGGAAGAAATCAGGTTTTCCAACCCTGGAAAACCCTTTAACCGTGATTTAGGAATTGCTATGTTCTTTATGCGCTCTTATCTACCTGCAGCAGTTAAAAAGCTGCATTAAAACCAATTGGCATGACCCACACTATTTTTGTTTGGCTGAAAATCTGCAGTAAAAACTACAAACAGGAGTAGAGCCAGAAGAAAGAGGTTATGTATACTTTTTCTTTCTGGAGCCACAGCTCCTTTGGGATATAAAAAGAAAACTGGTATATCAAAACTGTATGTGTGAATGCTAGTGTTACTGGTGGGGGGGGGGGTTTAGACACTTTTTTGTCTAGTTTAATACCACCTATTACTCTGCTTACTATGGAGGAGACCTGTGATCAGGACAGACACCCACCTGTGTGTAGTGACCTCTTCTTCCGCTTGTGTAGAGCCTGTTGACCAATAGATGCCTCTACAATGCAGCGCAGAGATTTCACCCGTTACCAGAGTCTGAGAGGGGCGCATTATTGGGATGTGAGAAGCTGGGTGGTCGTATCGATGAATTGTCCCCCACCGGCCGTTCTGACCAGACTGTTTGGAGATGTTGGGACCAGTGGATGTGTGAGAACACATAAGGTGGCCGGGCTCAGGACGCCCCTGACAGACTACCAGTAGAGAGGAATGTCTCCACAAAATTGTCACACTTTCACAGCTGCCAAATTTATCAACAATAGAATATGTATGGGAACATTTGGGACGCTAACTTCAACAGCCAAGTTTGCACAATCTAAAGGCTCAGTTACAGCATATATAGATAGATATGCTACAGGATACCCTATGAAACCTGGCTGCCTCCATGCCTGTCCGTATCACATCTTGTATCCAAGCTAGAGGAGCTACAACAGGCTAGAGCCTCCATACTTACCCATATCACATCTCATATCCAAGCTAGAGACCACCAGCGTGCTAGAGCCTCCATGCCCACACATCTCCCATCTTGTATCCGAGCTAGAGGTGGTACAACAGGCTACTAGAACCTCCAATTAAATCAAGGATTGTAAGTTTACATCTATTAGCTAGACGTTTGGCCCACCATTTAACATCTATGTTAGGCTGGCTTCACATGGGTGAGAAAAACAAAAATCACACAAATCTCACATGACTTTGAACTCCATGCTTTTGAATGGGGTCCTACACATGCTTTTTTTTTTTCACGGCATGCCCTATCTTTGTGCGTGCTCTTGTATCGCATCTCCCATTGTTTTCAATGTGTGATGCGATGCGAGGTCTCCTCATTAAAAACAATGGGAGGATCATGACTTCCCCCGCTGTGATGCAAGGCAGTTTTGAGAGAAAACCGCCTCACGTCCACAGGGAGAATGCATGTGGGTGAGTGCAAAAATCAGGCCGTGAATCATTGCCTGATATCACGCTCACCCGTGTGATGTTAGTCTTAAGGAGGAATATAGGAAAATATCTGCCACAGTCGCTTTGGCCTTTCCCTTTTTTGGGGGGTGAGAGAAATGTGGGCTTTTAAGGTTTGAGCTGGAAAATGAGCTCCGTTCATAAGACCATTGAAAACTGATAGGAATTTGGGAAGAAGGCGTGATTGAAATAGTTTGCAGCAACTTATAGGAAAGCTATCTGGACCCGATGCCTTCCTGTAGGTGTGGAAGATGGAACCTTGGCAGGCTTCGGGAGAGTATTGGTGCTAGGAGTGATATTTTTCTTCTTCAGAAAGTGATGTGAGTTTGATTATCTTAATTGAAAAATCTTGACCAATCTTATTTTTAATCTTTTAAGAGTGAAAGACTGGCAAAGGCAAGCAGCACAAGTGGCAGAGTATACAAGAGAGTATAATGTTTATATAGCGGTCATATTGACAACCCTTTCATGGGTCATCTAAAACTCCTCGAGCGCTTCAATCAGCGCTGTCTCAGCACTATTCTTAACATTCATTCGGTACAGCTTCACTACCAACTTTCAGGTCCTCAAACAAGCAAAAAGCACCAGTATTGAAGCCAGTGCAGTTGAAGACGTAATTACACGGGGGCACGATGAAAAAAATTACCATCTGCCCAATATAGTGCTGTGTGGTGAGCTCAGAACTGGTTACAGAGTTGCTAAAGAACTGTATAAGGATTCTCTGAAATCATCCCTTAAAGCCAGTCATATTGCTCACAATGCGTTGTGCCTCTAAGCTCTGAGACCACAGGTTTGAGTAGACATCACATACCAAGCTGCCCTATCTTTTGAGAACTCTCATCATATTGCACTTGAGGACAAGAGGACATTAAGAACCAGGATGGTTAGCAAATTCAGGACAAACTTTCCCCTGCAATCATGTTGCCAGATTGGTCTATCCCCAACTAGACTTGTCAGCCACCAGTAAGCATGTAGTAGACTTGGACAGCCCCCAACTTAAATCTTCATTCATGAAGCCAAGCCATACACCATGTCCTTCACCTATAGAAGCTTATTAGCCTCACAAATGTTACGATGATGGCCTTCATCTATTGGACTCCATTAGCCCAACAAGTTATACTAGGTCTGCAATTAATGGAGTCTCAGGAACTTAGGCACAATGTAGAAATCAATGTGGTCTTCACCTGTAGGACAGCATTCTCTTCACAAACTATGCAATGATTGCTATACATAATGACTTGTGAAAACCAGCACTAGACAAGAAGTATATATCACTAGGAAGGGCACAAAGTTATTATACAGAATGACCCAGCTCATTCATATAGAAACATTTATCAGCATAGTATCAATAGCTACAACCTCAGATAAAACACTATTAAAGGCCCTTTTAGACAATTTTCACTCAAAAAAAAAAAATCGCTCAAAGCCATCTTTTGAGCAATAATCGTTGTGTCTAACTGCACTGACATCGTGCAGTTTTGGTTAAGCCATCGCTGTTCTTTCAGCATGCAGATCAGTTATCAGGAATTCACAGCCAACACATACAGTATCCCTGGTTTATGGTTTGTTGATCAGTGAGACCTATACCACAGAACCTAGCTTTAAGTGGGCCTGGGAGCAGGAACTGGGAGTTACAATACCGCAGAAGGACTGGCAGAAGGTTTTCATCTTTACCCATAAATTATCTATTGCCTGTGCTGCCCAGGAAAAACACAAGATTATGACAAGATGGTACAGATATCCAGTCCGCCTTCATGCCATGTTCCCTGCGGTGACCGAGATGTATTGGCGATGTGGAACGGATAGAGGCACCATGGTTCATGTGTGGTGGAGCTGTAGCCTGCTGTGTCTCTTTTGATAAAAGGTAATCTATATATGCAACAGAGTTCGTCGGCAAAAAATTGCCCTACTATCAATATTGCCTGGATCAATCAGCTCGCAAAAGAGGAGCCTACTATGTTTTTGCCTGGCGGCTGCTAGGACAGTTGTTCCACGCCATTGGCGCTCTACACAAGCCCCCTCCTTGTCTGAATGGCATCAGGAGAGGTCGCACCTATGTCACATGGAGGAACTTTGCACAGAACACTCAGGGGACAGCGAGAAATTTATATCAGTGTGGCAGTCTTAGTTGGAGTTTGAGAGCACCGCAAAGTTTCAGAACACTCTTGTGTAGAGGCCCCTGGGTGGGCTATGGAGGTGCTTCAAGACCTGATCGAGTGGAGGAGCCAGATAAATACTACCATTCCCACTATGAATACTACAGTTTTAGGGCACAAAATTTCCCATCTCCTACTTTCCCTTTGTTTACCACGTTTACCCCCACACCCCTTTTTTTTGTTTTTTACTTTATCAGAATTTGGGTGGCTTTCCCACCCTCCCTTTACTCCCTTCTTTGATTTTCTTTATTGTCTATAACTATCTTTTTCTGCATACGAGGACCACTGGGACCTTTTGCAGTGGATTAATTTTATGATGAAACAGGTATACTGCAACATTTCATGTTAACAGGTTTTCAAAGTTTCCAGTATTGGTAACATAATAATTCAACAATTTAAGGAGTTGGGAACAATAAGAGTGAAAAGTATATTTCAGCATATTGCCTGTTCAAATTGTTATATTTCTGAGTTATATACATATTATTAGGTCCTGCGTGAGCCTTGATGGAGAATTTGTACTGTATTTTTGCAAAAATTTTACCTAAACAAAACATATTAAACATCAGGAATTCACAGTGGGATGCAGCTGATACTATTGTTTCAGCTGTATCCCGCTCCCTAAAGACAGGCGGGGTATAAGGACAGAGCGGTCCAGCTGTGTTCGTCATACTCCGCTCAGAGCGCTCGGCTGTATAACAGCCAGCACTCCGAGCGGAGAGCAGCTGGATGCAGAAGACAAGCGGGGACAGCCCACTTGTCTTCTGCATCCTCCGCTTGGAGGTCTTGGCTGTATAACAGCCGGGCGCTCTGAGCGGGGAACAGCTGGATGCAGAAGACAAGCAGCCCTGCTTGTCTTCTGCATTCCCCGCTCGGAGCGCAAAGTGATCGTTCAAACGTCTGAGCGATCACCTTGCGCTGTAAAGAACACCACGATTATCGCTCACAAAATTTTTTGAGCGATAATCGTGGTGTCTAAACCAGGCTTAAAGGGGTTGTCCCGCGGCAGCAAGTGGGTCTATACACTTCTGTATGGCCATAATAATGCACTTTGTAATATACATTGTGCATTAATTATGAGCCATACAGAAGTTATAAAAAGTTTTTTACTTACCTGCTCCGTTGCTGGCGTCCTCGTCTCCATGGTGCCGACTAATTTTCGCCCTCCGATGGCCAAATTAGCCGCGCTTGCGCAGTCCGGGTCTTCTCCTGTTAACTATGGGGCTCCGTGTAGCTCCGCCCCGTCACGTGCCGATTCCAGCCAATCAGGAGGCTGGAATCGGCAATGGACCGCACAGAAGAGCTGCGGTCCACGGAGGAAGAGGATTCCGGCGGCCATCTTCACAGGTAAGTAGAGAAGTCACCGGAGCGCGGGGATTAAGGTAAGCGCTCCGGTAAGCTTTCTGTACGTCCCTGCATCGGGGTTGTCTCGCGCCGAACGGGGGGGGGGGGGGGGGTTGAAAAAAAAAAAAACCCGTTTCGGCGCGGGACAACCCCTTTAAGAGAAGAAATGTGAAGAAAACAAGCTATGACAGCTTCTCCCCTTGCATACTACCGGTAGTTTAAACATTTCCTTTGTGTCTATAGAGAGTGAACACAACATAACTGGAACAATTCACCATTTACAATGCAATAAACCAGGATGTGATATTTTGTAATCCTAAACAAAGGAATATTTTAAAGGCAAACATCTATTAGAGAAACCCCACACTAAGGCTGGGTTGCTCACAGGACGGAATCCCGGCGGAAATCCTGCAATTTTGGAACGGCTTGGCAGCATGCTTTATCATTGCAGCTGGTGCTCCCATAGAAAGCAGCGTGGCCGCAATGGGGCAAAAATAAATCGTCGCTGCGGTGCGGATTCCCTGGCCGCAGCATGTCTGATTGGCCATCCTGTGTGGACAAGATTTTTGACAGATCTCGTCCACATGGCTGGCTAATCCTGGGATTAGCGGCCACACGCGGATTTACAGTAGTGGAATTCTGGACGGAATTTCCGTGGCAAATCCGCCCTGTGTGAACCCAGCCCAAGGGTGCATTTACACTGCAAAGATGATTGCTCAAAAGATGGCTATTAGTACAAAGTAGCAGCAGTAGGAGTTGTAATCAGGGAACAGACCGCCCGCTGTTTCACGATTTACTTTCACTTTGTTCTGCCGGTAGCTGAGAACAGCTGTAACAATGTCATCAGCTATAATCAGTGCTCCCCGGGCAGAACACAGCGTGCAGTCCTGCTTATCAGCTGTTCTGCTGAACGATGGTTTTCAAGCAGAACTGAAAAGATGGGCACATTTAGACACAAGAATTATCGCTTAAAAGACAACTTTTGAGCGATATTCGTTGTGTCTAAATGGGCCTTAAGCCACCATGAGATAGAACTTAAAGAGAATGGTTTTCGAAACATAGGTGTGGCCTTAGTAGCAAGTTTCAGCAATAATGTATTTAGAATGTCAGCAACATTACATCTAACACACACACATTAAACACAAGGTCTGCAGGTTGCATTTGGACCGACACCTTATTTTATGTGGCCCGCCGGCCATGCATTAATCCTCAAAAGGAGTCATCTAGGTAGCGCCTGCTGGGATACAGAGTAGGAACGGAAGCTGCTGCTCTGCCCCGTGTAGAGGCCGGTGATCGTAATTGCAGGTGCAGCTCTCATTGAAATCAATAGGACCCAAGGCTGCAATTACAAGCACAGTTGCCATGGATTTCCATAAGAGCTGCACCTGCAATTACAACATGAACTATAATACACAGAGTCAATCCATACTCCTCACTAACTGCAGCTTATGACTTGAGGGAAAATGGGTTCACTTAGTTGTTAGGCTCCCCCGCTATCCTGGTAGTTACACCCATGGCCGTGATAGAAATACTATAAGCACAGATCAGACTCTCTAATCAGTCCAGTTCCACTCCAGACTCCTGCAGACTGATGAACATGACTGTCTCCTCATTGTCTGTGTAAAGACCAAGAAGGGGGGAGGAAAGAACAATCTGATAATATTGGTTGGCACTTTCCATTCGGTGGTTGGTGGTCTTGAAATGTCTGTATAGAACAAAGTGGAGTAGACTTATTAAACTCAGTAGCAATAAAAAGGCAAAGACAGATTTCACAAAACGTAGACTGTTTATTTCTTATTCTGTACAGTACACCGGAAACTAAGAGAAATATTTCAGATTTAAGTTATTTTTTTTGTTTCTTTATCAAAATAAAAAAAATTCCATCATCTGACCTATATTTACATAGGTATAAAAATATACATACATTTATATATATATATCTATTGTGTCTCTTATGAGGTATGAGAATTCTGGGCTCTTAGGTTACATCCCTTCAGTACATTCAATAAGGCACTATGGACATGTACATAAACTGATTGCACACCGCTGTTGTGATCCCACCTATCAGACAGGGCCAACATCAGAAAAAATGGTTACCAAATTTTAGCAATAACTCAAGGGTCCATTTACAGAGAGAGAACCCATCAGTCACCTCATGAAGTAATAAACGAATCTCAAATACATAATTCAAAAAGTTTGACAAGATTTCTGGTATTTTTGGAGGACATAATAAAGTAGTCAGTAAAACTATTGTGCCCTCTAAAAGCAGCCAACCATGTCAAACGGACGAGTAGTATTTTCTAATGGCACCATAACATGTACCGTATAACATACTGAAAAAAAAACAAAACTAAATTTTCCAAGTTTTTGGCTAAAAATGGAATAGGAAAATAAATAGAATTTCGCCATTATTGTTTGGATTTTGTATTTACTGTGATCTCTGTGCAGTAAAACATCTATTATCTTTACTCCGCAGGTCGGTCACTACAATCACAGCAAATACTGAATCGGTTATGTTTTACTACTTCACAAAACGAAAAAAGATAAAAAAATTTTAAAAAACAGAATATTGCAACACAAAGCAAATTTTTTTTAAAGGCTCATAATTCTAGTTTATCTTTCCAATGATGGCGCTTCTGAGGACTTTTTTTTTTTCTTTACAGGAGGTTTTGTAGTTTACTATACAACTTTTTGATCACTTTTTATTCCATTTTCTTTTGGGAAACGAGGTGACTATAGAACAGCAATTTTGGCAGTGCATTTTCCCATTTTTTTGTGCAGCGCTCACGGCGCAGGATGAACATAATATTTTAATAGTCCGGATATTTATATGCGTTGCCATACCAAATTACCTGCATTTTATTTACATATATATACTTTTTTTTTTACATGAGAAATGGGAAAGGCTTCATTTTTTTGTACTTTTAATATTCTTAAAGACGTTATTTATTTTCAGCTTACGACCCCCTCACATCTATGACACATGGTGCAGGCTCAGCCCCCAAGCCCATTCCATACTCCCTCCTTCAACATGTGAGGCACGTGTACATCACTTGAAGGGAAGGGGCTCAATAAAATTAACAGAATTTTAGCTTTAAAAAAATAATCAAAATTTGGGGACACTTTTGTATCCACCATTTAAAACGTTCCTGATCAAGCGCACCTCCTCCCATTCAGGCCGGGCTCACACGACTGGATTGTAAGACCGTGTAAAATCTGCAGGGTTTTACTGTGTATCCACGCATTTTTAGTACGTATGCTTGCGTATTTTACACACGCAAAATCAAAACGCAAATAGGAAGTTATGTCAGAAGTTGCCCAACCCCAATGGAAGCACTATTCCAGCGCTCCCATGATCGCCCAGGAACCATTTTCTGATGCTTTCCTGTGTTGGTTCTCAGAGCGCCGCTAACTCCTCTCATCATGTGTTCACTAGAGGATGACGCTCTCTTGGCTTGGCTGCTTTTTTCCACTTTTGCACGTCCGATGCATCAGAGCAATGTGTATGCCCATATCAGAAGTAGCCATGGCTTGTATATAAGGGCCTCCAATATCCACAGACAACAGCTCGGATGAGGCTGTGGTCCCTGGAGGCTCCTGCACCGTCTGCCTACAACTTCCTGGTTTCTTTTTTAACTTCCTTTGCAGGTCTTCTAGCACCATGCATAAAAAAGCCAGAAATACGCTAAGTAACTGCGTATGCATTGCATTGGGTACACAACAGTAGGGCTCTTATGCGTGTAATACACAGAAAAATAGAACATGCCGCGTTTTTGGTTGTTTTTTTTTACTCGCATACTATATGCATTCAATTTACACACGTGTGAGTGAAGCAATGAACAGCCATGTACTTTTGTTGACGCCACTACGTAACAAAAATACGTTGGTGTGAGCCCGGCCTTATAGAAAGTAAGAGGTGGAGCCTCGTTGAAGATCTGCATTCACTAAGTCACTGCTCTTCTACAAAGTACAGTGGCGATGGTCAGCATTCTCTATATCTACTAAACCGCTTGCTGAATTGGTCTTTTAATTCATTTGCACGTAATGCAAGTGTCAACAGTTAGAGGACAAAATACACATAATATACAGAACTCCATCCTTATTCCAGATAGGCCTTGCCTAGGTTTGCAAGAGAGAGGAAAAAAAGAAGTATTGTCAAGTGCACAGCAACAGAATCTCACCGCACTTTACCAACGCTGCACGTTTGCTCCGTTTTTAGAGTTGGTTTGCGACTACAATATATCCTAAAAGTGCAAAAGCATTCCAGAGGATTTCAGTCCAGCTCCATGTGATAATATAGTAATGTTAAAGTTAGACTTTTATTTCCATATGTGGGTATCTAACTTACCCTCGCACAAAACAGGACAGCAACAACCCAGAGCTGGAAAATATGGAGTGGCTTTTCCATTGTGTCTATGTACATAAGACTGGGGAGGGCGCCGCTGGCCTTTGCTTAATCTGTTATCACCACCAGCTCTCCTTCACTCTTGATGGAGTCTTCTGAGTCACTGCAGAGTTCGTGCATCCGTGGTACAGCCCCTCTTGGACTCGGATTCTGAAGGCTCCGAGTGTTGATGATTACTGGCATGTTGCCATCCTGGGCTTGGTATATCTCAGAGGTGGACAGATGAGACAGTCCCGTCAGAGACTGCGATTGGAATCCAGATGGTGACGGAGGACTAGCCACCGGCCCCTGCGATCTGCAAAACATAACCATCTTAATAAATCTTTTCAAATCAGAAGCTTTTATGGGGTTGAATTTTGAAACCGAGAAATTGGGAGGATATTGGAAACAAATCTAGTAAACTTAATAAAAAAAAAAAAAATTAAGCCAGGGGACAGTTAATGGCAATTGCAGCGCCCATGTGCCATTCATCACCTATGTGACTGCTCAGCCTCACTGGCTGCAGCGGGCATCTGTGCATGAACAGCACACAACCGACGAGGCCAGTGATTGGCTGCGCAGTCACGGGAGTGATGAACGGCACATGGCCGCAGCAATTACTTCCAGGATTGGAACAGTAGGGACCAGAGCAGTGGCGCTGAACGGGTGAAGCCATCGAAAAGGGGAGTCCGGCTTTTTTTCCTATTAGTTACTATCCTTGGTCGTTTTTTGCGTCAGAAAACCCTTTTAATCATCATAATAAACTACATTCCCAATTGGATTAACCGTCAGTAAATGGAGTGGTTCTCATTACAAATTATCTGCAATTATAGATTATGAGCGCTGGACTCTAGTCACATCAGGCTAGAGACACTTGTCTGACTTAAACATTAGGAAATATACTTAAGGTTTTTTGTATACAGTCAGGACTGACTTCCCCCCCCCCCCCCTTTTTTTACCTGAGCTGCACCAGTTTTCTGGAGTGCCCTACACCAGGCAATCAGGCCAATTCTCACAGATTTAAGCAAGCCCTAAAAGGCCTACCATATTCCCTAATTGAAACTCTTCTTCATCCACCATGATTCTACACTCCCCGTTAGAAACCTGACCGCCTTCTTCCCACTGCCACCCCCCCCCCCCCCCCGCATTGCACCCCTTATGTGTGTATGTGCAAACATGGCACAAACTCACAGCTTTTTGAATACATGTATAGGATGTACATCCTTATAGTCTAAGCTCCCGTGAGCAGGGTCCTCACCACTATTGTTCAATACTGTATTATGACTTATTTTGTGCACGTTTCCACTGATCAGTAAATATGCAGACTATGTTGGCGCTATACAATATATTTAATTTTCATTGGTTTTGTTTTGCCATTTTGGGGTGAATGGAGGAAGCTGGTCCATCATTACTTTGTGCTCATCAAGCAGTTTAAATGTGTTATTATTGTAGGAACCATTATGGCACTACCCTGCCTTTTTTTAATAAGCACATTTGTTTTGAAATCGTAAGTGTCATTGGAATTTTGTTTCCTGTGTACATTTTCTAACATTTATTAAATATTTAATCCTACTTGGAGACTTCCCAATTAGATAATTTGATTGCTTTTATAATGTTTTGGGATACTCTGGATACCAAAGCATTATTGCCTGTCAGTGTAAAAACAACAGGCAGTGTATTGGGGCGTGCCGTTAGTACAGCCTAGTAGGCAAACATCTGTGGCTTGATCACTAGGACAGCTGGGGGCTAACAGTCGATGGTGGACAGAGGGAACCCCTTCCCCTCTGTCTAATTATCTACATGTTATAGTCACGAGTGACTATAGAATCTATTGGGTTAAAAGGCTGAGATTGGAGTTCTCTATGACCCCGGCTGTTACAGTGGAAGCCCAGCTAGGAGTCCCCACGGCGCAACTATGTCTTGGTGGCAAAACATAATCCAATCTATAATTGTACATGTACAACAGTGGCTTAAAGGGTTAAGCAATGAAAGTGGAGCTCTGATTGATTGCTATAGGTAACTGCGTCAGATTATCCAGTAGACAGTAAAGGCTTGCTCACATGGGCGTATGGGGGCTGCGTATTACACAAATGAAGAAAATGCAGAGGGAGGGGGGGCTATTATAACTGCATGGAGTGTATAGGTCCAACTTGAGAATGTAACATTGTGTATAGCAAACATGAAGAGATTTAACATGGAACTGTTCTTTTATTTTTGTGGCACGATATCTGCCAGACTCGAGATGAACAAGCACGCTCGTTTAGGGCAGATACTCGAGTAAGAGATCTCACTGTCCCCCCCGCGCATTAGCTCGGACGAGTAAGCACTCACTCGAGAAGAGCAATGCTCGCTCGAGTATCTGCCTTAAACGAGCGTGCTCGCTCATCTCTATGCCAGACACATTAGCCGCAGGCTAGTTATCAACTGCAGCTTGAAAACCGAACCAGTTTTATTAACCCATGAGCATAGGTTGTGTCTAAAGAAACAAACCATTGGTAGTCGCGGGTAGTGTCTTGTATGTACGGCATGGCCAGGAATTAGAAAGCCCTACAAAACCTGCACTGCAAGCACAACAAAATCTATTAAAGTGACATTCAGCGGCGACTGTTCCTCTATTGTTCCACGAAACAACAACTACTTGGCTCTCCCTTTTGTACCCTGCAGTAATTTAATTAGAAAAGACACAAAAGCTATGCCATGCGGGGATGATTTCATTAGGCCCTGTACAGCAGGATGTGTAGAACCTATTGTGTTTGCTTTAATTAAATGTCTCATTACACTGGCCTCTTCTGTAGGAGTTCATTCTGGAGGACAATATTCTTACTCTGCTAAACTGTTAGAGATTTTCCCTTCAAAATGCACCAAAAACCTGGTAAACAGTGTGCCCCACAACCATTTAGATACTTTTTGTGCCCTGCTATAGTCCAGTAAAGGGGCTGTGACTTTACATTCTGGTATCAAGTATGCCAGCCAAAAAGTGCCTAACATCTAGCATGTTAAAGCATGCCGATGGGCACTTGTACACGGCGGATGATCGTATGGAGACGAATGTTAGTACAATCCTTTGTCCTCGTACAATTGTTGGTCAGCTCTATGTCGCCCTGTTCACACAGAGATGTGCAGCCAAGCACTTTTAGGCTTGATAAAAAGCCACAAATCGGCCAATGAATGAGCGCACACTCATTCAGTAGCTGATCGTTCGCAGGATCATCGGACCGCGTAAAAGGGACAACAAACATTCTGCCCAATAATCAAGCCATATAACTAGGCCTTAATTCTGCCCCAACATATATTTAGAATAATGTAGAAGTTGTCATGTATACTACCGTTAACCCCTTAAGGGTGTGGCCCCTGCCCCTTTGGTTTTTCCTTCTCACTTAAATAAAAGTTACGATTTTTTCTTTTTTCTTAATTCATCAATTTAGCTGTCTGAGAGCTTGTTTTTTGCGGGACGAGTTATATATTTTCCAATGGTATTTAATAGTATTTAAATGCAATGGTATTTAGTGTACCATATAATGGACTGGAAAACATTTAGAAATTCTAAGTGGGGTGAAATGCAAACAGCAGACAGAATTCCAACATCTCGGGGGGGGGGGGGGGGGGGGGGGTTTCTATGGTGTACACACTGCAGCAAAAGCAACATGACAACTTTATTCTGTGGGTCAGTACGATTACTACGATACCAAATTTATACAGTAAACAGACCTTTTTTAAGCTGATTTTAACTTTTTTTTTGTCCTTGTAGAGGACAAGAACTTGCAATGATTTGATCGCTCCTGCAGTAGGAGGTAACACTATAGTATTACATCGTAGCGTGATCGAACAGACAGTTTATCAAGCCATGCCACAGACAATCTGCAATGGCAGCCCTGGGGGCTTTCAGAAGTCTGCCATGGCAACCGTACATTTTTTATCAGCTCCCGATCCCTCTCCATGCAAACCCCGAACCTCCATGACGTAACTGTACATCATGGAGCATTAATAGAATATAACACTCAATACTAACTAAATGTTTACTAACTAAACGGTCACCTGTTTAGATTTCCCTTAACAGTGCATGTAGCGAACCGAAGACCTTATTCTGTATGGGATGGTTATGCTAGCAGTCTATATTGGTTTTATGGCTAGGATTTCTATGCAAGGTCTTGAATGTGTGGCTAAACTGCACAGGACTGAAGTACAAACTGCTTTAAGCCCACCCACTGGCCAGTAACCACTCTGCAGACATTCCCGATCGGAACATGATTTGTAGAAGATTAAACCTCGGGACTTCAACAAGATGGTTTCAGGAACATGCAGAGAATCTTGCAGACTGACAGTGTGGGCAGGATCATCTCCGGTTTACAGTTTCCGTTCATTTCTGGGTTTCTTTAATGAGCAAAGAATTAAGCAAGTTGAGAATCCCTCTAATACATGTCTTTACATACTTACGGTAGAACGTATCCATGACGCGAGTCTTGTCGTCGGTTCTTCATTAGAGCTTTGTACTCTCCTACTCTCAGTCTCTTTCCCTCTACGATGCAAGTACGTTTTGGCCGTGGCTTGTACTTGTAGTCCGGATACTTCTCCAAGTGCTGGCGGCTCAGCCGTGCTTGTTCTTCATAGTATGGCTGCTTTTCAGAGTTACTCATAGACTTCCAGCGTGAGCCTGAAAACAGAAAAAGAATATTAGATGGAACGACTTGTTCAAAAAAATCCTTGCATCGTACGAATTTTGGACGATACTCGTTCAGCGTAAACGCAGCCAATGACGGAGTGAAAATTTGTCAACTTCTCGTTCATTTTATACAGGCAAAAACATAATTGTTTGCTTGTTTACACGTTGTTGCGTGTAAACAGCAATCAGTTGTTCACATTGACTGGTACAGTGAAGGCGTACGCTTCAATTATCACTTCAACAACCGCACGACTGAACGAACTGCCACCATTTTTGAACAACATTACACATGCTGATTACTTTAATCATTCGCAATTTCCTCCACGAGTTGTTTGCTCAACTGGGCATACGTTTATGCGATGGTTATCGCATAAACACACATGCACAGCTGAGCAAATATTTGGCCAGCAGATTACATTGTTCTTCTCCAGACAGAGCAAACAGTGTACTCATTATGTATACAAATCAATTGAGTACACTGTTAAGAAAATCTTTTGAACAGCAAAGGGGTGGCTTTTATGCCGGATAAAAACCAGCTCTTAACGACAACTGAATGAATAGTGCATGACTGCCTGCATTTACATGTAACAATTATGGCTCACATTTGGCCATTTGAACAATTTTTTAGTAATAATCGTTGCATGTAAAAGGGCTTCAATGTGAACGACTTGTATAAACAGGCTGCAGGAGTGAATGATAAAATCACTCCATGCAAAAAAAAAAAAAAAAAAGCCTCACTCTACTGCATGTGTACACTGTCCTAATCCACTCCTAAAACGGTCTTGGTCTCATCTCCTATGCTCATGGGTCTCCTATCTTTTCTATGGGCACTGCGTTCGCGCTAGATGCTGAATGCACGACATGTCGGGTCTCCTTTTCTGGATGCGACCTTCGTGCGTTCCGGGCATCCCTCCATCTGCATGTGGAAATGCTTTTATTTAGAAAGCATTGCCCACAGCCATTGCGTTAGACGCAAGCGTTCAGAGCCTGTGTCTATCACGATGAACAAACGCATGTGGAAAAACGGCCGAAGACCCCTCTATTTCTGAGAGTTGCTTTGCCTGGAGCAAACCTTACTGGTGACAGTCACCTCACACTTTCCAAAAGTTTCTAGAACTTGTTTATAAGTTTATTAGTGCCTTGAGCAAAACTACATCCTGTACCAACACAAAGGGAAGGGGCGGAATGTAAAGAAAGAAAATATGGTCACCGGACCACTAGACACGTTTCTTCTTTACTAAAATCTATATTATATCGCCTTAAACTATCGATGTTACCGATCTATCGGACACAACAATATCGATGAAATGTATCGCCAAAGCATTAACGATATTTCGATATCTCGGTTTTTGATGTCCCAACCTTACCCCAAACTCTGATTGGGGCATTTAAATGCCACTGTCAGAATGGACTGCAGCATTTAAAGGGTCAACAGCTGCCATCAGTGTTCACACTGATGTTCGGTGTCAGCTGTGAGAAGCAGCCAGCACCCACATTATATGGTGTAGGATCAGCCATCAATCCCCCTCCCTATAAACCCTGCACACCCAGTATGGAACTGTCCATTCTTGAGTGTTAAGGGGTTAAAGAGGAACACAACAGAAACCACAAGGTCCCTCCTGCTCTGGCCACCTTAACACGGTGGCCCTTTTATCATTTATGAATAGAGATGAACGAGTATACTTGTTAAAGGCAATTGCTCGAGCGAGCATTGCCTTTAGCGAGCATCTCCCCCGCTCGAGACTGCAGGTTTGGGTGCCGGCGCGGGGGAGCGGTGAGTAGCGGCTGTCAGCAGGAGGGAGCGGGGGGGGGGGGGGGGGGGGTTGGAAGAGAGAGATCTCCCCTCCGTTCCGCCCCACAGCTCCGTGCCCGCTGCCAGCATCCAAACCTGCAGTCTTTAGCGAGTATACTCGCTCATCTATATTTTATGAATATACTAGCCATGATTGCTGTATTGATTAAAATGACATTTCAGCTTTCCACCTGAGCTGACCATATACATTAGCCTATTAAAGGGAAGGGGGACTCTTACAGTCCTTTACAGAATATGCCAAGAGAGATAATGGTTAGCCAAAAACTAAATCTAAATGTCTATGGTCAACATTAAACTGCCTTGTCTAGTGTTCACCATTTTATATTATGAAGGTAGACCATATTTGTGGCAACCAGGGTGAAATAGTGATGTAAAAAAGCATTGCTGGACTACCAAAGGACTAGTGCCACCTCATTGGGCTCTACAGCATGTGACTTGAGTGCTAACAAATATTTTTAAGTATATCTTTAATATATTTTTACCAAGAATTTTGCTGATGCTGGAATTGTGCATGTCTGGAAATGCCTGCAATATCTTTCTCCGTTCGTCCTTTGCCCATACCATGAAAGCGTTCATTGGCCTCTTTATGTGGCTGCCACGGCTCTCCGAGAAGTGCCGGGATCCTAGAACAAGTTATGGATAAAGATACAATTACATAGACAGACAGTAGGACATTGACTTTAGTCTCTCTCTGCAATACTATGTGAGACTAACTTCTCTTCCACACATAAGACGGTGTATAATTCGGAGGGTCGCACAGAATGGAGGAACGACACCCCGTTGATAATTCAGCAATAATGTGCCCAGTAAAAATAAATTGCCTGCACTATTATTTACCACATGTGAGTTATAAACAGACGAAAAGAACAACATTTCTGGGAGCGTTGGATTAACCCCTTAGTGACGGAGCCAAATTTTGGAGATCTGACATGTGTCACTTTAACATAGAATAACTCTGTAAAGGCTTTGCATATCCAACTGATTGACGTTGTTTTTAAACTGTTATCTCTAATATGTGCAAACATATTGTACAATTTTTACTAAGAAATATATTTCTATCTGTTTTTCTTTATTCTGGGTGCACAATTGAAAAACTTTTTTTTAACTATTTAGGAGATGCACAAATTTAACATTAATTATCAGCATTGAGGAACATTTTCCTACACCAAGCCAAGATTGCAAAGGCTCATAGGTGTCAGAATGATAGATACCCCCACAAATGACCCCATTTTAAAAGTTACACCAGTTAATGTATTCACTGAGGGGTATCATGAGTATTTTTACCCTACACTTTTTTTGAGTTAATGCAATTTAAAGGACGAAAAAATAAAAATTTTATGTTTTTGGAAAAATGTCATTTTAAAAGACATTTTTTTTCTATACTGCAGATGAAAATGAGGATTTACACCCCACAACGGATCCCCCTGCCTGTCCTGTGTTCAGAAATATACTCATTGTGGCCCTAATCTTCTGTCTGGCTGGCTGCACGACAGGGCCAAAACCAAAAGGAGCATTGAAGTTCAACTGTTTTTAACTTTTACGCGATTACCATTATCCATTGGATAATAGTGATCACATGACCAAAGACCGCTCACTGTGGCCATCGGGTCACTGCTCTAAGCTATTGGTTACCTAGCCAAGAGCAAGGAGATTTTAAATTTCCCAGGCCCTCCCAAGCTTCTGCGATTGCATCCGCCATTTTGCCAACGGGTGTATGTGTCAAAGTTGGGGAAAGGTCGGTGGATGAAGATCCTATCGGGGGACATTGCCAGAGGCCTTAGGTAAGTAATTTCACCTTCCCCCATGGATCGCAACAGTGACAGGAAGTGAAATTTTAACTTTTTTAAAAATTTTCTTTACTTTTAGGCGATTGCCACTAACCATTCAATATGGATCACGTGTCCAGGGACCACATACCGCGGCAACCCAGTGAGATCTCCAGGCTTTCAGCTACTTTTGGTAATCAGGAGAAGGGAGATTTTAAATTACCCGGTTAATCCGCGGCTTTTGCACATGCATCTGCCAATTTGGCAACGGAGGCATGCACAGAAGCCAGGGTAAGGTTTGCGGATAAATCTGGGGGCCTTAGGTATGTAATTTCATTCTTTACATTTCATACTTTACATGATCACTGTTATCCATTGGATAACAGCGATCATGTGACCGGGAACTGCATACAGCGGTCCCTGGTGATATATCTCTGCTTCCGGCTACACATGCTAGCTGGGAGCAGAGGGATTTTAAATCTCCTGGGGCAAGAGCTCTTCTGTGCATGCGAAGAAGACGACATAAGGTCCTGGAAGGACCAGATCACCAAGGAACATCGTGGAGGATGGGGGTGAGTATTTTCACCTTCCCTCATGGATCCGATCCATGAGGGAAGGTGAAACTAACCAATTTACTTTTTGTGACCTTTTCCGTGATCGCAGTTATCCATTGGATAGCAGCCATCATGCGCCCGGGGACTGGTCAGCGCGGTCCCCGGTGACATCTCACGTGCCTGAGGATTAAATCCCACTTAGCTAGGATGTAATAAGGAAATGGGGCCATCACTAAGGGGTTAAAAGAGAAAAAAAAAAAAGTGCTTCCCCACAAACCCTATTTAAGTCTGTAATATGTCCCTTCTTTCCTCAAAACCGCGGATGTTAAATTAATTTTCTCAGAGGACCACATCAGCCTTATGGCCGATTGTAAGACTGTACGGTAATAGTGACCCTCATAGCAGCACCAGTAGTAAGTGTCCCATTATATTAGTGGCCCCAGTAGTAATAGTGCCTCCCACGGTCGGTCCGTTAGCAACTGTGTCCCCTTTATTGGCCCTAGTAGTAATAAGTGACCCCTATAGTAGTCCTAGTAATATCAGTAACCCCCTCCCCATTGGCCTCGGGTTGGGCAGCATCCCTACAGGCATTTCACTCACCTGCAGCAGCAGTCCAGTGGCAATAGTGCCTAGTCTGTGACCGGTGACCTCTCCCCTCGGCATCCGTGCTGCATACAGGGCAGCGCATGCAGACATCGGGGAAGGTGGGTGGGAAGAAGTCAGCAGTCAAAGACACTGCACCGCCGCTAGACTGTTGCTGCAGGCAGGGCAAGTGGCTTGCTGCACAGCTGGAAGGCCACATAAAGTGAGGTATCGGGACGGATTCGGCCTGTGGGCCTTGTGTTTGACATGTGTGCTCTAAACTATACATACTAAGTTCTTTAAAGGCAATTTTGTTTACTAATTAAAACCTGATAGTGAAACATTTTTTATTTTGTTTTCATTTTTTAACTGTAGGTTTTTTCTAAATTTTACTTTCTGGCCATGACTGTGGTGGCTGCCATCTTGCCTGGGTTGCAGTCTCAATGGCAATAGACACATGGACATGAAGCATTGACTTCTATGGGAGAGTGTTCTACACATGTTCTGTGACCTGTACAGAGGTCAATGTACAGGGAGGGGAGCTGGTGGATCCTATGTTATCTATATATAGGTGTCACATTTCAAGGTAATCCTGCATATGAGGAGAATGTGACCACTGCTTAAATGTTCTCCTTGCAGAACAGGAAGTGTCAGACTATTAGGCTCTGTGGTCAGTGTGCAAACTAGGATTTTTATTTTTTTTTAAGATATACAGGGGGATTTAGATTTCTTAAAAATATGCTTAATATAAAAACTTTATTTTCTAATGACACATTCCCTTTAAGTCTTTCCTGATACATTTTGTACTTTAATACAATAAAATGGGTCCAAAACTGAACTGCAAAAATGATGTCCGGTTTAATCAGTTTATCAGGCTTTAGTTTGCAAACTGCCACAAACACTGCATGAAAGATTTCAGCCAAATCCACATAGCAGCCCTACCATCAATGTCCATGCTGCATCGCAGCAGCGCTTCTTCACTTTCTTGAGGAGAGGACTCGTCCTGAAATTCCCTTTGAGGCACAGAATCAAACATTTCCTATGAGACACAAATAATGAAGTTTATTAGGTTGTTAAAATGTCAGTTGTTACATGTAAAGTGTACTTCCACTTATTGCATAGAGATACAACTCCTAAATGCACCCTAAAGGGATCCTCCGATGCCAGTCACCGGTTAGCCTGACTCTGTATTTGCTACAATATGCTATAGAAGCTAACAATATTAAAGACATATCCTACGCCCAGCAGAGTGTCAGCGGGGGGATGCAACGTGCTCAAGTTTAATATAAAATATTTATCTGCAAATGTAAAATGTTGTGGTTTTGTGTCTTCATGTTTAACCTCTTAGTGACAGCCAATACGCCTTTTTAATGGCTTCAATAATGGGCCTTAAATCTGCACATGAAATCCAAGTAAACAAAATGTCAGAATTTTTTCTTCCCCAATCTCTCTACAATTATTTTACAAAAGTTATGTAATACATTATATATACCCAAAAATGATGGCATCAAAAGTACAACTTGTCCCGCAAAAAACAAGCCCTCATATGGCTGTCAATGGAAAAATGAAAAAGTTATGGCTCTTGGAACGCGACTGCAAAATTAGTGGAAGATACCCGCCACTCAAGGGGTTACGGGACTAAAAAAAGTAGCATTTAAAAAACGCTAACATTGGGACAACAAGTAAGCCTGCAGTAATGTGTAGGACGTTTGAATCTTAACAGTAAAAAGAAAAAAAAATAAGTTTAAATGACAATTCTGTTTCGCCCTGCAGTCTAATACCAGTGACAACTTTGGAATAGGCCATCAATATACTAATAAGTGTACCAACTGCAAACCTGCATTGGCAAGAGATGGGGAACTGGCAAGAAGAAAGCTGGCACGTGTTTATATTGACAGTCAACCGTTTTCTTGTTCTTCCCGCTTGCCATAGATGTTCAATGAAAATGATGTTGCCCACCTATTAGTTACCTTAAAACTGTGACTGTCACGTTGCTCGGGTGTTTTAGTTTGTCCGTGAAGAAGCTGTCGCGCTTCTTGTATTGCTTTAGTAATAGCATCTCCTTCACCGAGGAAACCTGAGCAGGAAAAGATCAGTAAATCACTCTATAACAGACTAAATGAATACAAATGATAGCAACTTTGCGATAGACTTACAAAGAACTGTGCCAGGAAATCAAAACGGACAGACTTGAGGAGGTCAAATCAGTAAGTAGAGACAATAGTGTCAGATCATCATGAAAAAGATTAAAGGGGGTTTGCAATAAGACAACTTCTTTGGGAAAGCGGCACCTGGGACAAACATCTGATTGCTGGGGGTACCCAAGGCAAACAGCAAATTTAGCATTTTCCGGGAAAAACGTGGTCAACTACTGCAGGGAAAATGTAGTATTACATGATGGCCATTCAGATGAATAGCTGACCTTTAAGAAAAAGAATGGCTCAGAGTCGGCCAGAATGGCAGGAGCTCTTTTACAGGGTCTCTCCATTCTGGCTCATAGAGAAGGGATCCCCTATGGCACAAACATGCAGCGGTTTTGGTCTTGGCACAAGCCCTTTAATATATTTTACTGGTACTAAATTGTCAAGTGTAGCTCACCAGAACAATCATGATGGGATCATATGATGTTCTGAATGATTAGGAGACCTCACTGACGTCAGCAGTAAATAAAACATTTGATTGTTTCAGCCATGAAAACGCAACCTAACCATATGGCTACCAAGTTTAGTCTAAAAAGCCAGGGAGCTCTGCGGACATACCAAGCGGTAGATTGGATCTTGAAGGGCTGGATGTATTATCTCTGCTACCTCCAACACCGTTGCTTGCTGGTGAAAGTTTCAAAGTTGGAGAGTTACTGGATGTGGGCGACTGCTCAGCTGCTTTGGGTTTGGCTGTCAGATTCAAAGGCTGAGATGGTTCCTGAGTAAAAGTTGAGGAAACATTACAGCTTCATTTTATGGTTGACATTTTGCATTTACCAATCCAAGTCCCTTTACTGCGATGCTTCACCTGTTTTCCTGTAGTAGAGGCTCTTGGTGGTGGATTATGAATCAGCTGCATGGGATATTCCACTGAAAATAGGAGTAATAAATTAATATGACATATACTGATGCTGAATAGTTAAGGGTATTATTACAATCTTAACTAGTCTAGTTGTGTGGTATGGCCTAAAGGGTTAACCCTTTCCAATCCATTGTTAACCCTGGTCTGACATTAAGATTTCCCTGCATAGGCTGTCCCATGTCAGAGGCTGTTCTGCATATGTAGGCTACAGTATACAGGACAGCGCTCTATTGGATCCGACAGAGTGCTGCCCAGTATACTGTAACCTACATATGCAGAACAACCTTATACATGGGAGCTAGGCAGGGAAATCTTAATGTCAGATTAGGGCCAATAAGGGATTGGAAATGGTTAATTTTCAAAAAATTGCTAATAAAAATGACCTGTCCTGATGAATTTGTGTGTTTCTGTTGAGTAATTCCAAGGAATCCACAATGGGCGCTTCCCACCCAAAATAAATAAGAGCTGGGGAGTGTGCAGGTGAAAGGGAAATTGGATTGGAAAGGGTTAATAAAGTTTGTGTTTATAACAAGGTTTCACAGCAAGGGTCTTGTTTGCATCTGCTTACAATCTGGAAACATAACTTCCAAAACATAGATTTTAGGTGACATGTGCCTAAAGGGAACCTGCCATGTTGAACACGCAGTCCTATCGGTGGACAGCAATTGTGTTTGTTTTTTATTTCACTCCATTTAAAATATTTTTTAAAAAGTTTCAGTACATTATATGGTACAATAAATAATAGCATTAAAAATATACAACTCCTCCAGCAAAAAGCAACCCATCAGCTACGTTGATGAAAGAATAAAAAAAATTTAAAAGTTAATCTTTTTTTTTGATTGTGGGGAGAAAAACAAAAAAATGAAAAAGAAAAAACACCATGTCCCTAGGTCTCTGCTGCCATATGTGAGCCAAGCACAAGTTGGTACTGGTGACACAGATTCCAGCACTGGGCTATTTAATTTGTTTTGTGCAGAAGTTTTCTCAAAATCCCTGCTGAGCAGCTGCAGCGGGAGCCGAGCGGCGGTAGTCTGCACAATAACGTGCGTGCACTCGGCAGTCCTCCATATATTCATGAGCTTCTGGTGCCCCCACCCCTCCCACTATTGGCAGCTTACTGCCTATACACAGTATAGGGAAAGCTGGCAGTCACCTGCGGGGGTGCAGGGGGAGCTGGCAGCTGCTGAATGCTCCGCGCTCGGCTCGTGCTGCAGCTGTGCAATAGTGATTGGAAGAAAACAACCACACACAACAAAGTTAGGGCCTTTTTACATGTCAAGATACATTGGAGGAGCCGTGAGCAGCACAGAAGTAGCGGTTGTATACTGTTCGCTTGACGTGCATTTACACCGAATGATAGCTTTCATAGTTCATTGGATCACAACCTGCTGACACTTTCAAGTCAGAAAATCATTACGATGCAGGACTACACGAAAGGATTTGTCCAGCAATCTGATCAGCGAAAATCCAACGATTTATCACTGATTGGTCGCTGCACGTGTTCATACCTAACAATTATCGAGCAAAAACACTTGACTTATTCGAATGACAACTGTGCCATGTAAAAGCCTCTAAAAAGGCGTAGTCCAGTTAAGGCAGTTTTCACACATCTGAGAAGTTTGTGCGAGATTTGCGAGACTCTCGTACGAATATGAACCATATTCTTTTGAATGGGGTCATACACATGACCGATGTTTTCCCACATCGCACCGCAAATGGGAAACAAATCACGGCACATCCCGTCTTTGGGTGCACTCTCGCATCTTCCATTGTTTACAATGGGGCCGGCAGCAGCATCGCACTACAAGTTAGGTACGTGCGGTGCGATGCAAGGTTTCCCCATTGAAAACAATGGGAGAAAGTCCGCAATACTCACTACGTTCCCAAAGTGATGCGAGGCGGTTATATACAAGACTGCCTCGCATCCACGGGGATATTGCATGTTGGCACGCGTGATATGATTCACGGCCCGATATTGCACTCACCAGTGTGAAGAAAGCCTAAAGCCTTCTCATCGGGTCCCCCCATGCTGTAAAATAACAAATCAGACGATACCGTTCCTCGTTGCCCTGCCCCCAACTCTGGTCTCTCTGGTGACATATTTACAGGCTACAGTCAGCCTGAGTCATCTACAAACAAGCTGCTGCTTTATGGGACATCACAGGTAGCCTGTAAACAAACAGTGCAGCGGAGACTGGAGGCAGCGGCAGGGGACGAGCAGGAAGAAGGCGGCATCAGCTGATTTGTTATTTCACAGCATGGGGGGGGGGGGGGGGGACACGACATGGTGAGAGGGCTTTCCTCAACTTGGACAACGCATTTAAGTGGCTCCGTGCTTGGAATCAGGTTGTCACTATATTAAACAGATCCAAGAAAATAGGGTGCTTGGTTGACTTGAAAAAAAGTGCCTTGCTATAATTAAGATATTTGTGCCATAAAATACAGGAATTCACAGAGAACGTGTTTCAAACCCCTGTCCACGGGGCGGTGCAGTATCCCGTGGCGAATCTCAGCCGCGGGAGCCGGCAGACAGTTCTCTGCAGGTCAGCTTATCTGACAGATAAGCTGACCGCGGAGAATCGGGGCAATTCGCATCATGCTGCAAATTGCCGGCCGCGAGTGGAGAATCGCAATGACTCTCTGCTTGTGGACATGCGGACGGCGCTTTCCATAGCAACGCATTGGAAAACATCAGCCGGCGTGACTCGCCGGCGATTTACCGCCGGCGACATCACTGCCATGGACAGGGGCCTTAAACGGGTTCTTGTTCACCTTTGTTTGTTTAAAATGTACAAGTTTCACAAGAGTGCACAGCCCTCACACAAACAGTCTATCAGTCAAATCTGCACTAGTATAATAGTTGATGTCCCATATGCGTGGTACAATGTATAACCAGCATCATATCACCCCAATAGTGTTTCACCCAAAAGATGGCTTCTTCTGGGATCAGAAGAAGCCATGTTTTGAGCAAAACACTGTCAGGGTGTGCATCTGGGTCTGTGCTTTATATGATGTAAGTATGTGAAGTTATTTTGCATTGTAACATGTGATTACTATTAATGTATTGTGATAGGATGCTGGTTATACATTGTAACAAGCATGTGGGACATCAGCCATTACACTAATGCAGATTTGACTGATGTACTGATGTTTGTGTGAGGGCTGCATTCTCTTGTGAAACGTGTAAAATTTTGAATAGAAACATTTTAATAGGATTGGTAAATAAAGATTTTTTTATACATTTCTAATCTGCATATTGAGACTATATTTTGGGGGTTGATATAACTATATACACAGCTGTATGCATATGTATACCCACTGTTATTTTGGAGGACCTTTAATGAAATGCATTACCCAATTCTTACTTTATTTTCTTACACATGAGAACACCCCTTAAAAATACAAAATTGGGAAAAAATAATCCAAAAATATTCTTGCTTTGGGATGTATAAAAGCAGCTTAATGTTCCAACTAAATCTTCCAGGTAGCGTTGATCATCTTCAGGAGAATAATGTATGTATGTTTTATTAGTACATATACATTTATAGATTTCTTTACAAAATGAGGTATATAATTTATTACCATCTTAAATAGATACCCACACCTCGTTACCCTCTCTACTAATACTAAGAAAAGACAGAGGGCTAGTTAAAACCTTGAAATCGTGACTTAGTTCAAACAGTTAACAGAGATTCCTTTCCAGACATCAGGATATACTCACCGGGCTTACAAGGAATTGGTTGCATGAGAGGGGAAATCTGGGGATCTGAAGGAACTGTCTGAGCAGAGGGGAATGCTGGAATCATGACATACGGCATGTTTACCTGCTGCAAAGACCAAAAATATGAGGAAGCATGAAGATCTAATAGACATGGCAAGCAAGAAGGTCTAGCATCTTGAAAGCTGAACGGATGGTTACCTGGATCTGCTGCTGTAACATATTAATTTTATGCTGCTGCTGGATGAGCTGCTGCTGCTGTTTAGCAATCTATAAAGGTAAAATCAGAAAGGTTACAAAAGATGATACATATTACAATATAGGACATCCATTCAGGTAGCACATGTGACATAAAATAAATCAATCCTCCTGACTATTTGTACCTGCTCCTGCTGTTGTCTTGCAAGCTCCATCTGTTGCTGCTGCTTCTCCAACAACATAGCGGCCATGTTCCTATGTTCGGAGTGTGCACTTAGTAATTGGTCCCTCAGCCCTGCTAACTGACGGATCATCAGCAACAACTGCAGCTCCTTCTCTGCCAAGCTCTCCTGAGTGCCTGCAAGCAGAGAGGACTTCATAAACAATGTGTTAGACACCCGCTTTAGGTGAACATCTAATACACAAAATAAGCTGGACCCGCATGGGAGAAACCGGGATCACATAACTGTGCCATGAACATATGGCATGCCCACATCAGCAGGATTGGTCTGTCACTACTCTTCTGCTGTCCATAGTGAGAACCGCGGTCTGTCACTTCTGGACGGAGGTCTAGTTTCCAAGCACTTTCATGCTGCAGCGCCCGGTGAGAAAGGTGCAGCTTTATCATCATGAGGTGCCACTAACTGCTTCCACCTGCTGTGATTGACACTCGCTATTACAATGCATACTAAGAAAATCTGCAATCATGGTGTGAGGGGTTAGCGACATCTCCTGAATAAGCCTGACCTATCCCCCACCAGGTACTGCGGCTTGAATATATCAAGTTGCTTTCACAACTGCATTCTGGTCCAGCTTTCCTGCTCCATTCAGGGGAGAAAGAGGGAGGGGGAAAGGGGGGGGGGGGTAGGGGAATCCCGACGGCTGAACTATTCAGTCTCTGGACAGAACCGAACAGCCCCCCTTGAGTATACAGCATAAAGGGTACAGTTACACGAGAAGATCATCACTTGAAACCTTGCTAGAAACATTGAATTTGGGTAATAATCGTACTTGGGACATGCAGCTGCCGACAGGGACAGAGTAAGGAATGGATCACTTATTGGAGTCGCTTGGGTATAAGTTTTGCTAGACTATCGGGCTGTGTAAACAGGACTGTTCAATGTTTGATAGACTCTTGTTTACTGCAAATAGATATGAGTGGGCCGTAACGATCCCAGCCCGCTCCGCCTACATACACTTGGTCTATCGCTCCTGTGCAAGCGCAGGACCGATAGTCGGACGACAGTCCGTAGGAGGACTGTTGGGCGTTTATACACCTGACAGTCATCCTGTATAAAGGGACCATTAGTGGAGCTGAAATGGTCACTTAACAGAGCTCATCAGAGTTGTCTTGGTGCACCAAAGAAATGGATTTAAGGCAATGAATATCTCAGCTCTGCTACATCAGTTCCATTCGTCAGTTGTATAATTTCCTGCTGGTAGTTATCACTCCTAATTTGGCCCTATAAATCAGACCAGGATTTCTAATGTGGGATTAGAGACAAAAGAGAACAGTCAACTTTTTTTCTCTCTGCATGTAGAACGAGAAGCGAACAAATTCTCGTTCGTCTTTCAGTTGTTGCATTTACACTGAATGATAAGTGTTCCAGCTGGATGCGGGTATCGAAGAGATTTATTGGCCCATTTAAAAGAGCCCTAAGGTAGTTGGGTATGCTATCATTCATTGAGAGCAGACTGTGTATAGTAAGCTAGGAGGAAGGGAGACCCCTAGTGGCCAACACTTGAGTGATTTTTCAGCACAAAAAAAAAAGGAATTTAGGGAAAAAATAAATAGAGTAAATAGCAGATCCGCTGGTTATACTGTCTATTATATAAGCACAAGTTCTTTGAAAATTAGTGTCCATTTAAGGCAAGTGTGAGCAGGAAAATGTGTACAGAAAAGTTTCTACGTAGAAAATTAGCTAGCACATAAGACATAGCAGACAATACCTTTCACATCTTTACTGTCAAATATTCCATTTCCCAATAGTTTGTCTTTCCAGTCACTAGTTAGCAGTTTCTCTAGGGCTGGCATTGCTGTAAAGAGAGTGGTATATATGATATATAATCCATTGTCAGACACAGGACATAATACAACAATTTGTGCATAGAACAAGCAGATTCAGAGAACTAAAAAAGGTACTTTACAGTTTACACCATTTTTTCGCCCAGCCTCGCCATTAAAAAAAAAAATGAGCGGAGCTTGTTGGGACAGAGTACGCCCACCCCGGACTGACAGATTTAAGTATAATTTACATCAGAGCAATAAATCTCCCCCTGTGTAGTAATAGTGACCCCCTATACTGGTGGCCCCAGTAGTAATAGCTCCCCCTATATTGGCCCCAGGAGTAATGAGCTCCCCCTATATTGGCCCCAGGAGTAATGAGCTCCCCATTAAGGCCCCAGTAGTGATAGTGCCCACCATTAGTCCTGGCTCTACTCCACCCCTCATAATGGTGTCCAGAGGAAATGAGCATGCAGGACCTGTGGTCGGTATTGCAACAATGATCACAGGACCGGAGCAGACTCCTGTGATCTGCGTTGCTATGCCGATCGCAGATCACAGGACCGGAGCAGACTCCTGTGATCTGCGTTGCCAAGCCGATCGCAGATCACAGGATCGGAGCAGACTCCTGTGATCTGCGTTGCTATGCCAATCGCAGGTCTTGCATGCTCATTTTCTCGGTACAGACTATCCAAACACTGCTGCAGTACAGTGGTTAGAAGAGCAGGGACCTAGACCCTCCATCTGAGCCCTAAGAAGCTCTGGAGGAGCCCCAATGCCTCCACGTAGCACACTTTTGGAAACCCTGGGCTAGACGACCCATTTTTATAGTCTGGATATAAGGAAGTTAAAAAAAAAAAAAAAAAGGAGAGAAGCGTGGCAGGCCTACCATCGTTCATTGTTTTGCTCAGTTCAGGACTTTCTTGGCGTCCATTAGTCAGAGGAGCAACATTCCGAGGATCAGGAATATAGGAGGCTTCCTGGGTAAAATAAAAGTGAAACCGGCAATAAGCCAACAAGATATTTAGATAGTTCTAGCAAATCTTCTTCCATAACGGACCTCAAGTTTCAGCTTGGTGAATAATGTTACATTTACATTTTAAAATAGCCGCCATCAATACAGCATTCTGAGCTGTCAAAATAAGACTCAACAAGCATTGATAGAAAAAAAATTCCATTGTGCACACTAGGTGGCAGTGTTTCTATTTAATACATACAGAAAACTATATTCTTAAGGGGAACTGCTTTGAACTATACATAGTTAGTAAATAAAAGATGCATATAAGAAATCTAAAACTGAAAACTGTTTTACCAAGAAAAAAATTCTACAAGAATAGCAAAAACATTAATAAAATAAAATTTTTTGAGAATTCTTGTACTAAATAAAAAATAAAACCTTATTCTAAGGGATGCCACAATTATGAGGAGACCAAAAGTTATATAATTTGGTGTTAATTGTACAGAAATAGTAAAACATACTTATAGAGCTACATAAGTGGAAAAAGTAAAAATACTCTAGTTCTTGGAATGCGCCAACAGAAGATCAAATCCTATGGTAAAAATAAGGCTAACTTCACACGAGCGAGCGCAATTTCGGGCTGTGAAACTCGGCCAGATATCGCACGATTTCCCCATGGACGCAAGGTGTTTTTTGTGTCAAAATTTTTTTTTTGGCCGTGTGAAAGCGGCATAATGGCTTGTTAATTATTTTACAGAACAACTTGTAATTTTCATTACATTTCATTTTTGATTACTTTTTAGCATGGTTTTTCCACTTTTCTGCAATAAAAACATTTTTTTGGAAATCTTTTATTTTTCCAAATCGCTGCATTCAAAGTCCTGTAACTTTTTTATTTTTACATGGACGGAGCTCTGTGAGGGCTTATTTTTTGCGAGACGAGCTGTAGTTTTTATTGGTACAATTTTGGGGTATATAGCTTTTTTACGCTTTTTGCTGTGCAGGATAAAAAGCATGTTCAACTTATTGTACGTGCCGCTACCAAATATGTGGGATTTTAATTTCTTTTTTTAAATTTTTTATGCCAATATGAAAAAAAGCACCTAAAAAGGTTTTTTTTTTACATTTTTCTTTTTTGTACATTTTTATTTTATTCATTTATTTTTTTCTACACCATGTGTGTCCCTGTAGGGGGCTTTTACCATAGCACCGATGATCGCTATGATAAGGCATTGCAGGTATCTGGCGTCCTGTTGCCATGGCAACCAGTCGGGCTCTCACACCCTCTGTGAAACCTTCCCATGCCACGATCTACATAGATCGTGGCAGGGAAAGGGTTAACAGCGGGGGTCTCCGATGCACCCCCACTGTTGCAGCGGGAGGCCGGCTGTCACTGACTGCCAACTCCCGCTGCCGGATAGCGCGAGATCGCTTATGATCTTGCTCTATCCCCAGGACGCAAGTTTACGTCCTGTTGCAGAAAGTAGCCTGGTGCCAGGACGTAAACTTATGCCCTGAAGCGGAAAGGGGTTAAAGCCAAACTCTTAACAAGGCTGTTCCTTGAAGAATACGGTTTGTACTTAAATCCAGCCCTTAAACAGGTTTGCATTTAAACTTGTTTACAAGGATTTCTATCCTTAAATATTCCATGAATATAGAAGGTGTTCACCTAAAACAAGCATAGAAGTTGCTGCAGCTTCAGGAACAGCCAACTAACCACACCGGGGATCCCTCCGCATACCCAGTGGTGCCAAGAGAGAAGCAATAGTGAGCATGTGTGACCAGCTTGGAACATTACTGAGGTGGACACAGGCAATTCAACAGAATTTTTTTTTTGTACGAATAAAGGAACTTTTATGCGCTACGATTATCGCTTAACCCCTTAGTGACAAAGCCTGTTTGCACCTTAGTGACTGGGCCAAATTTTGGAATCTGACATGTATCACTTTAACCTAGAATAACTCCACATATTGTACTTCATTTACGTGGTAAAAATAGACAAATAGAACTTAAGTATATTTATTAAAAGCGCTAAAATTAAGAAAAGTTAAAAAAAAAACAAAAAAACTTTTTCACATTTTCAATTGCAATATCTCAAATATTACTGTACATGGATAGGCCTATAATGGAGGAACACCCGTTGGTTTTCAGGGCACAACCGAATAAATTGCAGGCCCCATTACTGACTTGTGCGGGGAAAAAAAATTGACTCCCTAAAAATAATCCCCCTCTCTGCGCTTTTTTGCCATTCCCTAAATCTTAGATAAAAGTAATAATGTGAACTGTGTGGCATGTCCGAAGACAGGGATAATTACGGAGGCTGCTTGGGATGGGCACATGGGGCAATAAAACCGGGTACCCCTCCTCCACCCATGCTTTTCTGGGGGGGATTTCTTGATCTCAGTGGGACGAATGGGGTGTAAAAAGTGGCGCTCTGTGAGGTTTCGTAATCTTGCTAAGGTGCGATAGTCTCACACATAAGGCACTCAACAAGCTGCTCCTGGAACTGCACGGGCTTCTTGTAAATTACGTATTACAAGAAGCGGTCTGAATAATGCCAGGTTCAAATGGCGTATGTGGAATCCACATGCGGAGGCCTGCAGCGGATCCCAGCTGTGAGCCCGGCTATGGACCTGATACAGTGCATAAATGCATATTCACACAGGCGGTCACGCGCAATACACCTTTGTTTGTACTTCCCGCACCGTCGCTTAGCGATGACGCGGGTACCATCAACCCGTACACAATGTAGTTACATATGGGCTGCGGGTATATCCGCTACCATGCAGCACAATGGGCTCTACGTTGCGGTAAAATAGAACCTGCTGCGTTCTGTAAGTGGATTACGTAATTCCAACCAGCTAATTTGAGCGGAATTGCGTAATCCAGTGCATTTGATTGATCCGCGTATTACCGTTGGATAACGGTAATCACGTGACCAGGAACTGCTTACTGCAGTCCCCTGTGACATCTCCAGGCTCTTGGCTTCCTTCGATACCCAAAAACAGGGAGATTTTAAATTTCCCAGGCAATCCTTGACTTTTGCGCATGCATCCGCCATTTTGCTGACAGGCCCATGCGCTGAAGCCGGAGTTAGGTCCGTGGATAATGCGCCGATCGCATCCCGGAGGGGGAAAAGGGGGTGGGGGGGGTGGAGGGGGTGCATTTTCCCCGGGGCACCATGACTGCTCCATGTTGTCGCCTACCTCCGGTATCCGGCAGTATGAAGCTGTCACGTCCATAGCCAACGGGGCTTTAATCCTCAGGGGATGTATGTTTTTATGTCCCTGAGGATTAAAGCTCACTTGGCCAGGATGTAAAAAGGCAATGGGGCTGTCACTAAGGGGTTAAACAATCACACGACTGAACGAACTGCCAACATTTTTGAATAAAATTACAAGTACAGATAATAGCTTTCATCATCTGCATTTCCTTCCACGAGTTGTTTGCTCAGCAGATTCCATTGCTCTCCTCCTGGCAGAGTAAATGGTGTACTCATCATGTATGTAAAACAAACACAATGAGTACACTGTAAAGTCTTCTTTTTAATGACAATTGAACGAATAGTGCACGACTGCCCACAATTATATGTAATGACAATTGCTCACTTTTGACCGTTTGAATGAACTTTGAGCGATAATCGGTGCATGTAAAAGGGCCTTAAGGGTGCAATGCACCACAGCACCTTCACCTTATTATTTAGCCACAGGTAATAAAATTAAATCACTACGATCATATGTTTTTATATCAACATCGGGTGTTGCTTGTTTAAATTCCTTGTGATATTTTCAAGATTACGAAGAATATACAAGATTAATTTATCTAAAAGGTAAGGCGATTGGACCACAAACCCATACTTTACCTATAGGTTTAGTTACTTTGCAAGTCAAAATTACCAACTTGACTGTGAACTGTAGAACATGTGAAGTAAAAGCTGTTATACCATCAGCAATAGGATACTGTACCATCACTGTTTAGTCAGGAGTCCCCAAATAAATCATACTATAGCTACAGCTTTTCACATACCATGTCCCTCATAGTCTATATTTGTTCCCTATTGGGCAAATTCACACAAGGCAGATCTGTTGCAGAAATTTCTGAGACTGGATGAGAAGGATGAATTTATACATTGTAAACTTGTTGCAGAAAGTTCTGTGCCTGTTCTATTTGTCCCAAAAAATACATTCACTGCAGAATCAACCCAATTCAGATGAATGAAACAGATCTTCAAACAGAAAGGCCTGACTCACCTTAAGAGATGAATCCTGTTGTAAAGTAGCCAAATTATTCACATGTTGTAAGATATCCTCTTTAGAATCTTCCTCCATCGTGGGGTCAGGCTCTGCTGGAGAGAACAACACCTTCAAAGCAGCACTGCAATAGAGGGTTCAAAAAGAGTTCTGGAGTTTTATTTCTGTACTTTCAGAGCATGGATCACAAGGTAAACAGGAAAAGTCTAATAAAAAGGAGTTAAGGAGGAGAAATACCTTACAGTAATGTCCTTAAAACAACAAAAAAGAAATCAAAGTTCAAATCAAGAATTGAGTGATCAGCCACCAGAAAAAGAACAATCTAAAATACTAAATCTTTTTCTGTGAGTAGACTACTGATGAATCATATCAGTTACACAGCTCACACATTCTGCAGATTGTCATCACTTATGTTGGTCCCTGTCCCCATTAGGGCTCACAATCTAAAATTCCAAATTTGTGTGTTCTTGGAGTGAGAGAAGAAGCAGAAGAACCAGAGGAAATCCACGTAAACAAAGGGAGAACGTATAAACTCCATGCAGATGTTGCTATTAGAGATGAGCAAGCACACTAGCTAAGGCAAAAGTACTCGAGTAGTGCCTTATTCAAGTACCTGCCCGCTCGTCTCTAAAGATTCGGCTGCCGGCGGGGGGCCGGGAGCGGTGGGGGAGAGCAGGGAGGAACGGAGGGGAGATCTCTCTCTCTCCCCCCAGCTCACTCCTGCAACTCACCGCTCCCCCGCGCCGACAGCCGAATCCTTAGAGACGAGCAGGCAGGTACTCGAATAAGGCCTCCCTCACACAGGGCGTTTGCAGAAACGTAGCGTTTTGCAACGCTGCGTTTGCTGCAGATTCCGCCCCGTTTCAGCAGCGCTGGCATACTTTATGCCAGCGTTTTGGCTGCGTTTTCAGCCGAGCTGAAAACGCAGCCAAGAATGCTGAAAAAAAAAAAAAGCAATACTCAGCTAGCCGCTGCAGTCCGGGTCGCGGCCGCTGGTCTCTGCCGCTCATCCGGGCTTCCTCTGCACTCCCAAGTCTATTGCATTAGGCCAGGTTTGAGAACCCCGGCTCCGGCAATAGAGTGCTGTGATTGGTTGTCGGCGCTTGCTCGATGCCCAATCACAGCCCTTCATTGACTGTCTCAGCCAATCAGCACCGGCAAGCTCTGATTGGCTGAGACAGTCAATGAAGGGATGTGATTGGGTATCGAGCAAGCACCGACAACCAATCACAGCCCTCTATTGCCGGAGCCAGGGGTTCTCAAACCTGGCCTCCGGCAATAGACTTGGGAGTGCCGAGGAAGCCCGGATCAGCGGCACAGAGCAGCGGCCGCGACCCGGACTGCAGCGGCTAGGTGAGTATTACTTTCTTTTCTTTCTCTACCTAGCTGGGACTGATTTTCGGGGTGAGGGCTTCTATTGCAAGCCCTCACCCCGAAAATCGGCGAGCGGTTAACGCTGCCAAAAACGCGGCACCAAGTGTTGCCGCATTTTCAGCAGTGCTAAAACCGCTGCCCATTCATTTTAATGGGTGACGCAGGGCTGAAAACGCCCCAAAGATAGAACATGCATCGCTGTCAAAGCGCAGCGTTGGGAGGCGCTGTGTTTTCAGCCCTGTGTGAGCAGCCCCATTGAAATGAATGGGAGTGTTGTACAGCGTGTAGCGCTGGGCTGAAAAGGCAGCGTTAAATGCTGTATAAAACGCCCTGTGTGAGGGAGGCCTTAGGCACTACTCGCTCGAGTAGTTTGCCTTAGCGAGTATGCTCGCTCATCTCTAGTTGCTATTGATCAGATTTGAACACAGGAGCCCAATACTGCAAGGGAAAGGCACTAATAGACCTTTTACACAGGCTGAAAATCTCACGATTCTCTGTAGCCCGAGCTGCTGACGTCATCACCGGCTTGTATGCACTCGGGCCGCCTGTTGAGGCTGCACAATTCTCACTAAAACTTGTGCAGTTCTCGTTCACTTGTCGGGCAATTTAAACACTGAACGATCAGTGAACAAGCCGGTGCTGAATATTATGCCAACCTGAAACTGAGCGGCGAACGAGAGTTGTGCAGTTCTTTGTAGTAGTTGGCTCTCGTTTAATCTGAACGATTATCTTCATAAACTTATTCAAACAAGCAACACTGAGCGATAATCGTTCAGTCTAAAAGCAGCATAACAGTGAGCTACAGTGCTGAGGAATAGTAGAGGGGCGCTAACGTAGTTCTAAAACAGAGTTGGCCTATTGAAACAATTCATATATTAAAATGGCAAAGCATTTTTATTCATTTATTTCTTAAAGGTCTCATTTTTTACATCGCTAATCACGTTTGCCGTAAGGAAGCAAAAAAAGACTACCATTCAGAAAGCTCTCTTGTGAAAAGGCATAAACTCTCCTTGCAGAAATCCAGCTAGTAGTCTTTAGAGCAAAGTACACTACAGAAAGACCTAGCAATGTCTCCCTGTAGGTTTGACTTCCAGTTCTTTTACACGTGACAATAAATTGTCCAGATTCACTCTGGGATTATCCTTTAGTGTAAATGCATGCCCTGACTGAACAAACAGGAATTCATTCGCTTCTCATTCCTCAAGCCGTGTGAACTGCCTGTTTATTTTGAAAGGAGGCAGGTGGACAGGAACAATCCCCGGCCGCTCCACCTCGATTCAACAGCAATGCTTGATCCTATGTTAGCACACAAACGATTATCACTAGGACGACCTGTTGGGGATCTACGTTCGACTGGCCGTCCCGTGTAAAAGGACCCTTAGGCTGGGTTCACATGGGGCAGATTTGCCGGGGAAATTCTGCGCGGAATTTCGCCGCGGCAAGTCCGCATGCGGCTGCTGATCCCGGGATTAGCCAGCCATGTGGACGAGATTTCTCAGACCGCAGCATGTCCATTTTTTTTTTTCGGCTGCGGCCGCAGGTTTTGCAGCAGCGGTTCTCCCGTCGGAAATCTCGTGGCTTTTCGCTGCGGCCAAACTGCGAGATTTCCGCCGAGAATCCGCCCTGAGAACCCAGCCTTAGTCTTACATATGTTGATTTTGTACATATGTGATATAGGTTTACATACAAGTGCCAGGAATGTAACAATGTTATCCTCAACTACATGCTCTTTACAGAGTAACATCCCATGTATTTCCTAAAAGGACCTCCACCAACAACTCTATGATGCTTGTGAATCAGAACAGGATTAATAATTCCTCTTCTCAGAAATTTCCCTCTCCAAAACAGCACAACTAGTTATTTTTTACAGCCGCCTGCAGCCATAGACCAAATCTCTAACTACAGGCAGCCGGAAGAGTTTTGCAAACTTCAGCTGCAAGGTAAATGTTGCCATACGCCTTCATTTCTGAAACATTTGAAGCGATTAACGCCGTTTAAAGAATTGCAGTAAAAGCAGTTATCTGTCTGTTGTAAAAATGTAGCTTCAGACTTTTAGAAAAAAAAAGTCCTGTTTCTCCCCCTTAATTAGGTATGTTACACTAACCAGAAGTGAAGCAATACAGTGTGCCAAGGGAGAAAGTTCAATCAAAGGAAGTAAATGCATAGCTCAAAGTTCAGAGCCATTGTGGTTTGTCATTCTGCACATTGTTTGTTGTGCGTATTGTCCTGCTGGTCGAACTACTGAAAAAAAAGGGGAGGAAAGCGTAGCCGCTTGTAAGAGGAGGAAAACATGAACCAAGGAAGGAAAGCAAGATATGGATTGAATTCCTATTTACAGATATTAAAAGGAAAAAAGTGTTAGTGGTTCCATTACTAAAGATTAGACATTAGATATCCTCTTACAAGAATGTTAAAGGCAACAGGACTTGACGTGGAGTAGAATTGTGAGAACGGACAGTAGAAGAGGTGAAGAAAATAAATAAATCACGCCTCCCACGAATCATTTTCTAGGATTATTCCCTTAGCTCAGACCTTTATTCTGTATTAACCCCCTCACCTCCGCTGTCACAATACTGGAGAGAGTGCTGAAGCTTCCCAGTGGAGGTAAAGCAAAGAGAGGCCACTCAGCAGGGGGCAGAGGAAGCAGAACAATGAGCGGACAAACTAACAAAGGAAGTCTAACAAGAACACAATGGGGCATTGTGATAATGTTCCGCTGCCAGGAACCTGTAAGCTTAACACATAGACATATATCATGTAACCCAATCGCGTATACCTACAATGCATGACTCACACACACACCTATGTCAGCGACAATGACTGATACACCAATACATCTTTCTAAGTGGCTGCTGAAATAAAGGATAGATTTATCAAAACATCGTCAGAATCGCTCAGTACGTTACCGCTGCTATCTGCTTATTCTTCTCTCTTACCCTTCTTCATTCTCTCCATTTTCCATTCCCTCCCCCTACCAATCAGGCCTGTTCCTGCCTTGCAGGTTGCTGTGGGGACTCTGCCTTTGCTAAGGATGGCATTGTTAGAGTACAATGACTGCCCCCACCCTCACTCCGTGCACCGAGCCTCTCCCACATTCCTCACACTCGGCCGCTGATCACCAGGGAAGGGAAAACACAAGGGACACTTTACAACACCCATGTTAATAACAGTCTTTAGACACAAATATGGCTGGGAAGGTTTCTTAGCCCTCTCCCCTACTCACTTCCTGTCTACTAATCTATATAGGACTTAGCATTTATTCTCTGCACTGTGTGTACTTTACAAGTGACTCTCGGCACACCTGGATAGAGCATTTACAGGGCACAACAGCTTCAGGAAGAAGGGAACCGTCGCTCTAAAATATTATTTCTACATTCTCCATTAAAAGTATTTGGGGCTTTTAATAACTAACCAATAATGCAGTTAATATGCTGTGTATAAGGGCAATCATAGTAGGAGCATATGATACAGAGACAGGCCCAAATCCCTGCAAAAATAAGGTACAATGCAGGGGAAATCATACAGGCAATTGTTGCTGTGAATGTATCCAGAGACCCAAGTTGTTCAATCCCTTAACCTGCAGGAAAAACTATACCACAAAGTACAAAGGGGATTTCCAAGACTGAACTACTCATGACGTATCCTCCAGTTCATCAATAGTTGATCGCCAACGTCTGTTACCGAGGACCCTGCCGATGATGAAGCACACAACAGTGGCCTGGGATGGTATTGAAGGCACAGTATCCATTCTCCCGAATTAAAACTGCACCTGTAATACCATCCCAGGCCACTATGGTGTGTACTGAGCTATTTTTTAAGCACATCGGTTCTGTACAGCCTGGCAATCAGCTGATCAGTGGGGGTCCCAGGCGGCAATTCTCTGCTAACCAACTATTTATGACCCATCCTGAAGATGGGTTATCCATAGTTCAGTCCTGGAAAACTCCTTAAACTGCTATTGATAACTCTTGCATTTTTGCTATTAAAAAGTTTTAATTGTGTACTTTTATTGCTTCAATGTGCTCTGTTAGAGGACTGAGATTTTTGCAGAATCTGACAGTCAGGCAGACGAAACTAAAATAAAGAACTGGAGGGATTGGGGGCATAATATAGCATTTACAGCAGGTGATATATATCTAAAAAATATATATATATTTTTAATCCTAAAAAAAAAAAAAAAACGCACATTTTTTTCTCCACTGTCCTCAGAGCCTAATACTAGTCTATCAATTCCTGATCGGTAGAGAAAACTTTTCAGCAGTCATCTTACTAACATCACAGGCAGGATTACACAGAGGTGACACCTATATGTACATACCACAGGATTCACCATTCACAATAGGTATAAACTGTGACTATCTACTCTCCCTCCCTGCAAAATGACCCCCACAGGTCACAGAGCATGTCTAGAACGTCTCCCATACAAGTCAATGAGTCCCCTTCTGTGCATTATGCGAATGGCCCATGAAGCTGCTGAAAAGCCGCTTTGTAAATTATCTAAATGCTGTTAAATGTAGCTCAGGCAAGATAGCCTCCCCCCCATAGTCCCGTACAGACAGAAGAAGAATAAATTCTACAATCAGAAAATAAGAAAATAGAAACAGTTTAGAAAATTGGAATATATGTTTCTCTATCTGGTTTTAATTTATAAAAAAAAAAGTGTGGGTGAAGCATTCCCTGTAGTCCTAGTTGCAGCAAGCGAGAAGGAGGGGGATGTAGTAATACACACTATTTAGCTAATTAATCAGTATTTACTCTGCGTAACTACAATGTGCCTGCAGCTAACTGCTTGTGGATACAAGCGCTGCCGCTGGCTCCTTATTGTGCTGTGGTGACCCGCCTCCGTTCTGACAGATCATACATTTCCTCCCACTGCTCGTTACTGGTGGATGCAGGCTGAGGGGAGAAGCAGCAGCAGTTCTATTACACATCTTCCCTGTCCGATCATTATTTTCATTTCTCCCTTTAGCCTGTCTGACTGATTCTGTAAAAACCTCAGTCCTCCAGCAGTGCAGTGCAGCATATAGAAAGTAAACGGTTACATTTTTTAAACACAAAAACAAAATAAAAAATTCCCAATTATGTAAAAATATGCTGAGTCACATTAAAAAAAAAAGTGAAGCTATCCACAGCCTATAAATCGCACACAACTCTGCCATTATAGACTTGTGACTGCAATTGTGCAGTTTATAACAGGTAAATCATTGCTCTGAAACAGCAAATCATACAAATTTTTCGTCACATGACTTCTGAAAATTGAAGTCCCAAAGCAGCTTTAGTCTAACATACAATACCGGATGTTCATTAATAAGTGTAATCTGAACAATTAGTATGTGACTTGGGAAATGTGTTAAGGGCTTTAGAGATCTTAAAGTGATTAACGGATCTTCACGCGTCTCTGGGAGCTCTCGGGAATCAGCGGTTACGGGGTAGGAAACGTGGCCAAATATAGTGCATGCATTGTGATGTGATACATGCTTGGACTGCGTTTGTCAGGGCAGGAACAGCTCTAACGCTGCGTTTAAATGGAACCATTATCATTCCGTTTAAAAACGTGCCAACGACTGAGCGGCAAAAGAGAATTGAGTTTTTTGTTCATCGTTCAGTTTCAGCCGGCATATAAACCAGCAGCGTCTTGTTGGCTTCTCGTGCACTTCAGACTCTGATCGTACACATAGAAATGTGTAGCACTGAAGAAAAGTGAACGAAAACTGCACAATTCTCAATGATAGTCATGTAGTCTAAACAGGCTGCACAAGTGCGACCGAGCTGGTGATGACATCATCGGCCCATTCGCTCGGGCAAATGAGAATCGTGCAGCTCTTGCTAATAGTCAGTGAGGTGTCCCAGGCAAGTGTTTTACGCTGTATGACGGCTGTACTATGCGCTAATGGAGTATATGGCCAATAGACAACCCCTTTAAAAAGGTGTAAATAAAACAAATACAACCACAACCAATTCATGGCAGCACAGTGTTATGCAATCACAAAACTAAGCAGAGAAAAATATGGATCAGCCAATAGCAGCATATTGACAGTTTTTCCAATGGGAAAAAAAAGTGTGAAAAAAAGCCAAAAAGGTGATTAAGACAGCTGAAAAAAACAGAGGTAGCATTCAAGACTCATTTACTAGCCAGAGAGGAGAGCAGTGAATATGTAAGCCTCTCACTATAGTGGATGGCATCTCATTGGTTTCAGTGAGAACAATGTAATTCCCCATTTTTTTGGAGGGGCACTGCAGGGGAAATGTCTTCTTACATGAGACAATATCACGCACTGGAGTGCTCGACAGCCGTCCCAGTGATCATTGTTCCTGTGCTTTCGTACAGGAGCGGTGATTGTTCATCGAATGCACGCAGAGCGGGTTGAAGACCGCTCCGGCCGCCCACCTCCACTTGTAAATAAACAGCTGCCCGTTTACACGGGCCAATAAGGTTTGATTATTATGTCTGCATAAATTGAAAGTGAATAAATTATAGTTCGTGCTTTAGTCGCTGGAAGCGTTTACACTGTACAATTATTCTTCAAATTTGCATGATCCAACTATTATAGTAAAAGTTCCTTACTGTCCGGTTCTAAATCACAGAACACACTGCAGAGGTCTTACGCCCCATTTACAAGCAACGATTATTGCTCAAAATTCATTCAAACAATGGCTTTTAAGCAATAATCATTATGTGTAAACGCTTCCAGCTTTCACTCTTTGGCCGAACGATGATTTTTAGGTGAGCATAAAATCCATTATTTAGCCAGAGAGAGATAGCAGGGACGGCTCGCTGTGTTCTCTACGGGAGCAGCTGATTACATTGTATTCAGCTAACAGCCCGCAGCAGCCCCTGCAAAGACAATGCAGCTGAGTGCAAAGTCCAGACCACATGCTGGGATTTTCAAACAGCTGCTTATTCACATGAAAATGAAGCTGCTAAAGTGCTAATGGGTATTAGTGCCCATTAGTACTTTATGCAAAATGATCACTAGAACTGTCAATCTTTTAATCGCTTGAAAGATTGTCTTTCCGTGTAAATGAGCCTTTAGCATGCAGTTTTTGACAGGCGTTTTGTTAAACCACTTTTACTGAATGTGATTAATGTCTTTAAAGCAGATCTGCCACAATATGCTGCCCTAGGTAACAGGTTTGTTGTACTATTAAGCCAAAATGGCAAAATGCAGCAGACCCCTAGGGATTCACTGGATTCATCGGTGCCTATTTTTTGCACCATTTAGTCTAATAGTACAGTCACTATGCTACTCTTAAATAATGCAGCATATTAAAGTAACAGTGACCTAAAAAAAAAAAAAAAAAAAGTTCAGTAGAAGTTAATTTGAACTTACCTTTGCTCTTGTAGATTTCCAGAACAGCATTTCAATGTATCCTGCTCTGCTGAAGAATCCATTCAAGCAAACACTAAAAGAAAAAAAAAACCAAAAACATGCAAGTTACATACAGAACCAATCTGATGAAGGAAAAAATATATACATCACAGATTATGCCATCAGTTAAGGCGGTTGTCCGAGTTATATTTGTTTCTTTTTTTTATTAATGGTTCCCCATGTCAGAACATAATAATATGGTCTATAGTCACCTCCCTGGCTCCGGCATGTGCCAGGCTGCCCCTAAAGCGGGACTGTTTTGATAACGTTTGTACAAGATGTCACAGGCCAGGCTGCTGCAGCCAGTTAGAGCGCTGAGGTCAGATTGTGGCATTCCACAAACATGCTGCTGTAGCCTATAAGCACAGCGTCGCAGGGGAGACCAGGAGCTGCCGATGTGGGATGTGTGGGGTGAGCCAAGAAAAGGGGATTTTATTATGTTTTGTCACGGGGAATGCCAATATAAAAAATAAAGGGCAGACTTCTAAGAGCGCAATTTAACAGTGTATTACACGCATGTAATATACAGTGAATGGATCAATGACAGTACATGGATTTTCACTGATTCATTCACACTTGCATATATTCATTGCGTATAATGTGTGTGTAAAACAAAACGCAGCATGTTCTATTTTACGATGTAGCCCTATTGTTCTCTATGGGCACGTAATAAATGCTGTACATATGGGATTATATTGGACATATGGGATTATATTGCACATATACGATTATATTGCACATATACGATTATATTGCACATATGCAGCGCTGATACGCAAAGTTACTAAGCAACAGTGTGGAAAATTTAAAAAGCACAAATGACAAGTTATACTGTTAGACACAAAAATAAATGGATGCGAGCACGAGACATTTTTGTTTAAAAACGCATTCAAAACACACTATGTACTAATGAATCGCAAACGCTTGCAATCGTTTTCAGCGTTTTGTTTTTTTTTAACATCACATTATACTCACAAGCGATTGCGATACGATTTTTTTAAAAAGATACCATAGAAAAATAGTGGATGAGGAATAGTCAAAAAAAAAAAAAAAACGCTCATGTGAATAAACACATTGAAATTAATGTATTAAAATGCACAAGTTCCGTCAATATCGCTATCGGGTGAAACTCGCCTGTATGAATACACCATCACACTTAGATACTTGTTGAAATGGTTAGGTTCGTTTACATCACGGTTAGGTTTTCTGTTTTGTCATCACAGCAGTTGAACGGGCGGGTTGTAATGTGCGCGGTTATGTAGGATGCGAGATGGGGCGACAGTGACAGACCGCGCACTTTTACAAAAATATGTTTTACTGAAAAAACATGGTTTCTCTACAGAGGACAGATTTTGTACTTTAACGTTACGTAATAAACTTGCAGCATATACTCTTAAAGCGACGGTACTCTAAATACTCTTCCTTATCGAACAGCGTCTCTCACCAACATGTACATGTCTTCTCATCGGGTCTCAGCAGCAGCCAGGCACGGGATGGCACACAACTGTCAGCGTCTTTTGCATCTTCTCCTGTCTGCAGCATTACCGCTACATACATCACCTATGGCCATAGACCCCAACCTAATACACCCCGTAGGAGCAGCGGCTTCTACGCACATCGTAGAGGTCGCCAATATTTCCAGAGGTCGGCACGCTGCAGCCATTGTTCCCTTAACAAAAGCAAAGCAGAAAATCCTTTTCATAAGACGGTTGCGAATGGCACTAAATAGACACCCATCACTTTAACATCGGTCCGACCAGATTTCATTAGCCTCTCTACCATTTGAAGTCAGGTTGATCTAGCGCAGCATGGGAAAATGGTAATTAGCGCTGGAAGCTTCAAATGGAAAAGTCTGACGCCACGTGAATGAGCCACGGGGAAAATCAGGCCTGCTACGGATTCTCCATGGAGGGCTGAAAATAAGAATAAATAAGAATAAACTCACCTCTCGCACGCTCCGGATCCTTCCTTCGCTGCGGCGTCATCTTCTCTGCGTCGCGGCCGGATCTTCTTTCTTCGGCCCGGCGAATGCGCAGGATGACGTCGGTGACGTGCCCCGCGCATGCGCCAGCCCGAAGAAAAAAGATCCGGCCGCGGCGAAGAGAAGAACCGGAGCGGGTGAGTAAATTCCGATTTTTGTCTCCCGCGGATCCGTACGGCTTCCATAGGCTTCAATAGAAGCCCGCACGAAAATGGAGCATGGTCCAGATTTTTTCATGCTCCATTTTTTTTAAAATTACTTTTAGGGCTCATGTCCACGGACAAAATGACATTTAAAATCCGCAGCGGATCTCCCGCGCGCGGATCCGCACCCCATAGGGATGCATTGACCACCCGCGGGTACATAAATACCCGCGGATCGTCAATAAAAGGCATTTAAAAAAAAATGGAGCATGAAAAAATCTGGACCATGCTCCATTTTCATGCGGGTCTCCCGCGGGGACGGCTCCCGCGGGCTTCTATTGAAGCCTATGGAAGCCGTCCGGATCCGCGGGAGACCTAAAATAGGAATTTAAAGCATTTACTCACCCGCAGCGGGCCGCGAAGCTCTGCTCTTCCTCACGGCTGCATCTCCCTTGCTTCGGCTCGGCGGATGTGCCCGGCGCATGCGCGCGGCACGTCGACGACGTGCCGGCGATGTGCCGCCGGCGTCAGGAATTCATCCGCCGGCCGAAAATGAAGATCCGGCCGTGAGGAACAGCTGATCTTCGCCGTCCGCTACGGAAAGGTAAATGCTTTTAAATTGCTATTTTCAGCGCTCATGTCCGTGGGGCAGGAGGGACCCGCTGCAGATTCTACATGGAGAATCTGCAGCGGATCTGATTTTCCCCGTGGACATGAGGCCTTATTGACCATCCGCGGGTATTTATCTACCCCGCAGGTGGTCAATGCATCCCTATGGGATGCGGATCCGCGGGCAGGAGAAGCGTTAAAATACGCTGCGGATTTTAATTCTTCTTTTGCCCGTGGACATGAGGCCTTAGACCGCTTTTACGAGGCCAAGAAAATGATGCGAGGTTTGAGATGCACAAATATGAAAAGAATGGGGGTCACATACATAAGTGCAGGAAAAAAAACGGCGGCATGTCCTATCTTTGGGTGTTCCCTCGGAACACCTCGCCTGTTTTCAATGGGGCTGGAGAATACATTGCAGTGCGTGCAAAGTGTATGCGAGTGCCATGCGAGGTTCCCCATTGTAAACAAGGGGAAACACTGGAGGATCACAAATGTACTAAAGCGATGGGGGTGTTTGAGACAAAAAGACCTCGCATCAGCAGGTACATCGCACGTTCTCGAGTGGGGTAACGGGTCGAGTTTCATGGTCCGATATCGCGCTCACGGGTGTGATATTAGCCTTAATGGAGCCTTTTTACCAGATGACAGGTGTGATCAATGCAGGAGCATCGCAGAAGAGGAGGCCGGCCAGCAAACACCTCAGAATGAGCTGAACTAAGGGCCAAAATATACTACCGGGGAGAGAACCCAGCACCTACCGCTGGAGCTTATATGTCTAGCTCCAGGTATTAGGAAAATAGTGTTTTACATTTTTGGGGTGTTTTATTTTGCACAAAGCTTTTACTTGGTGAATTGTGAGAAGTTTTCAAACTTTCTAATCGGGCTGAAAACTTGTACAACTCTACAAAACTACCAGCGCTGGAGAGCAATTTGTGCGTTAAGAGTTAACTTTACAAAGGATTGACTAGACTGGATAAAATCTAAAAAACCCTGAAGCAGGCAGAGATCTTGAAAATTGTGATATAGTGGAACCAGTTTAAGCCCCTTTCACGCAGGATGACTGTCAGGTGCTTAAAGGAAAGCGGTCACCATTTTTACGCCTATTTAACCCTATACACCATTTAAGAGGTGGCAAAATGGCCATTTACACAGTTTGTTTGCTAACCATGCAGGTCAGAGCGTACCTGTAAAGTCAGACCCCCTCTGCTAGTCAGCATCCTCTAGGGATGGCTTTTCCTCCCCACCCTTTAGGCTTTTTCCCATAGACTTTTCTATAGTCGAAAAATGCCCAAAAATGTTGTGTGCTTAGAACACAAAAAAACAACACACATGAGAAAGGCATTATTTTTTTCCCTTCAAGCTATTCATACAATTTTAATCGAAGTAGTATCTAAAAAAGCTAATAAAAGCTAACAGATAACATAAATTTGCCGTATCTAATGTACAAAATATAATCACACAAGCCTTAGGCCGCTCTCACACTGGATGCTTTTTACCGTATTTAGTGCAGCATTCTAACCGTTCTGAAACACCACCATTTATTTCAATGGGGCCTCGTAGACCGGCGTTTCTAGCACCACTATTTTTGAGAGCTGTATGCTCTATTTTCCTGTGTTTTTACATTTAATGCACCTCATCACCCATAACAGTGATGGAGTTGATTAAAAACTGCTGTCAAACGCTGCAACATGCACTCAAAAAGTGTGAAGTCGTGGTAAAATGCAGTGATTTTGCGCAGCATTTTCTGAATATGTGTGAGAGCAGCTTTAAAATACGCCATCAAATTTATTCATTATATGTGCAGAAGTGACTAAACATATTTACGCAAAGAGTGTAACACTAGGTTTCACATCCATGGGCATGACCCCCATTCTTGTCAACAGGATCCATCTTGTGCCATTTGGGTCCAGCAGAAGGCTGATCTGGCACTTTGTTTTTCAGCTCCTAGGACGGAGTGACAGCGCTGGTGTGAATGCAGCCCCATTCGGATTACCTCCTGATCGCAGCTTCAGGGCTTTTACCCACTAGCGATTTTTTAAATGTTAAAAATTGCATTGCACAAAAATGGCAGCAGCACAAACTTGCAATTTTTGTACGATGCGAATTTAACATTAGAAAGTCCCATTGAAAAAAAAACCGCAATATCAAAGCTATAAAAAAAACAAAAAAAAAACCGCAAGTGGGTAAAAGCCCCCAGGAATATGTATTGCTTTCCACAGTATATTCCAATGTCAATATCTGGACACCAACCATGTATATACATTGCAGGATGCCAATATGCTGCAAGCTTTGGGTTTGTGAATTATTTACACGGCGGCACTTCACTTAGAATAAGTTCCCCTACATCTTACCGACTATATCGGAGCAAATAACGCAAAGGTTAGAATCTTACTACAACTTTCAATATGAAGAAAGCATATAGAGACAAGCAACGCACGGATAGCTCACTTACATTTGTCCAACCGCACGAACATATTGTGCCGAACAGAATTAACGCATTTTAGAAGGAAAAAAAATAAAAAATTACAAAAATAAATGCCGATTAAAAAAAAAACAAAAAAACAAAAAACACATTTTAATTAGATCGAAATAAAAAAGTAAATTAAGGCCCGGGTAATAACAACGATCCCCCAGTGTGATTTATAGGGCCGGACCGCACACAGCAGACTTTGCTACAAATCTGCAGGCAATCCCCAGGAGTAGCATGTGGACATCACCCCGCTACACTGGAAGAGGTGAGCAAGCGACAAGAATGGACTAGCTGGAGAGTTTAAAAAACAAAACAAAAAGGCGATCCAGTAAGGTAAACTTCTTCAGTCTGCGGAGGAGATTTGTGTATTAAACTGCAGATTTGCAGCATTTCCGTCCCTTGTGAATTTACCCTTACACTGCCAAACAATAACTACAAGACGTCTCTACATTAGCTGGCTAGTCGGTCATGGTGCACGGTCCTTACCTACAATATCCGGGACAGCTGCTCGATTGCTGGTTTTAGAACACAGTTTGATCCAAATATCAAATATTGTTCTTTGTTTGCTCTTCTGCAATGACTGGTCCGGCTTTCAATAACGTCAGACAACTGTATCTTTAGCGCAGCGCCCTCAGGCACGGAGTAGAACATGTATTCTTATCATCAATGATCCCATCTATCTGCTCCTACCTATGAAGAGGCAGGAAGTGGGCTCAGCACTGATTTTATCATTTCTACCCGTATTCTAAAGCTTAGTTTTTCCAACCCAAGATTTTATCTCCAAGACTAATGTTAGACAATGCTGTAAAGTAACATTAAACATGTAGGCTATTGGCGATTATCCTGCTGATGAGCCTCTAACAATCCACAAATGGTAGGTCATTTTTCATAGTAAAAACGGGCTGACTTGGCGCCTTCCTCTCACAACTCCTCTTTAAGCCGATACGACAACGTTTTACTGCGGTGGACTTCGCTTATGGTTTTCACAGCCAGACCTCACCTGAAGACCATTAATCACAGTAGAAGCAAAAGGAAAAAATCCAAGAAAGCGGACATATACTTACCACTATAGTAATACACAAGAGCAGGTAGAAGCACCACAACCCCCAGCATGCAGACAGGAGGAGCCACTGCACAGGTGAAGTTACTGATGAACAACCACTCACACGCCTTCCCTTTACGCTGTCATACGCAGCAATAAGCTGGGTGTCCGGTGGCTCCACAGCACTAAAACACTTGTGGCAGTGTGAGCCCGGCCTACGTTTGAAGGCAATGTGTCATCAGAAAACGATGTTTTCGTAGTTGCCTCATAATAACCAAAAGTCAGGATGGATTACAGTGAAAGCTGACATAGGATTCATGAAATCACAGCTCACCTCCTCCCCCTCCTGCACAATCATCTCTGCACAGGACACAAGGCATCCCCTCCCATCTAAGGGCTCATGTGTAAACACCAGCTCTGCCGGCAGAGACCGCGTATGGCTGTGAGTGCACTGTGCATGCCCACTTATCACGCGCACACAGTCACGCTTAGTGTGATTTTTTGATTTATTTTTTTAAAGCTGCCCATAAACAATATATTGCATATGGACAGTGTTTCATATGCTGCCTATACCAATGTATAGGGATCAGGCTGCATGGTACATGGAGAAAGAGAGCATGCTGTGATCTATTTCTCATGTGTATCGATGTACATGTATCATGTGCATGGCTCAATGAAAGTCTATTGACTCCATACACCGTTCACCCTGCAGCCATGTAACACACGTAATACGCAGTGGAAATACGGTCGTGGACATGAACTCTTCACAAGGCTGCTACAACGTACATCTCCAAAGCCTGTAAACTACGGCTCAGTCAAGATGGCGGCCCACATAATAACTTAATCAACAACCAGCAAATAAAAGATTACGCCGTTTTCATTTCTATGCTGGACGCTGCGTTCGGAGGTTCAGTCGCGGATCCGGCATAAAATACCAGGAGAAAAAACGCTGCAAGCAGCCCTCTTTCATTGGGTAGAATGCCGGGCAGCTGAGTGGAAACCAAACAAATCCCATTATAGTCAATGGGCGCTGTTCGGTTCTATCATAAGACGGATCCGTTCGGCCAGGGCATTACCCTTTCCTGCTTCTATAATGGAGCAGGAAAACAGAACTCCCCCACGTAGAGATGAAAGCAGCCTCAGAAGGTGTGACCCTGTGTACCTCCAGTTTAGTTTAATTTGTATTTCTCATGCCATTGCTTAGCGATGATGCGGGTACATGGAGCCCATACACAATGTTAATTGCATACGGGCTGTGGGTCAGACGGCCTCCATTTACAGCGAAGGCGGCCATGTACGCGGATTCCGCAGAAAAATAGAGCATGCGGTGATTTTTTTCCATTCGCAGAACACACAATTCGTTTCTGCGAGTGTGCACGGAAAATAAAAATTGGCAACACAACTAGTATGAGAAAAAATGTCAGTATTGTATGAACCTTGTGTTTTAAAGTGAAAGAGAAATAAATGAGGACGACTGATGTATGAGGTGTGATAATGAAACCATGTCTGTTGCTAGAACATACGTAGCACGATGAAAGGGATGCCGGGGTTCTTACATGCTAGGACATGAGAACATGCCTACTTCACAGCTGTCGGCCACACAAGTATTCCACTGCAATGGCAAATACCCAAGTTGTGCTTTTACCCCACAGAACAGGAACCTTTCCTAAAAACCGTGCAGGTGCCACACCACATAGGAACAGAAATAAATGGCTAAAAGCAGTTGATCAGCTTACAGGTCCAGATAACAAGGGATTACATTGGATTGTCCAAGAGGGAGAAAGTGCCAGGTCCAACTCTCCGTAAAGTCTGTGTATTACTGCCAATCACAACACTGCGCTGTAAACACCAAAAGCAAATAATGTCATCTTTGTAACTGTTCAATGCTGGTGCGGATATTTATTCTGCTTTGTTCTCCTGAAGCCGCTTGTGTATACTCTCTGAAGTTATGCAACAATAGTAATACATTCCAGGCAGGATTATTAGAAAATTTAGCCTGAGCAAAACAAGCAGAACACATTTGTAACAGCTGCAAACTACATAGTAACTCTTCACAGACTGCAGAAACAGGCACTTTGTATCCACATGGGACCGCCGTGGGGAGGCCTTGGTTTATACTACTTGTGAAGCTTCACCCTCCTGCCATGTCTCAGCAGCTCCACGTGGCTCAGTGGTTACCCGCACCTACAAGTGTAGGTCGATTTGTCATTTGCACAAGCGGACAATGTCGTTCGTTCAGCCTGTTTATACAGGCAGATAAATGGTTGGCTTGTCCGCTTGCTGAATCATTCAGTCTCTTATTTACTTGTACGTTGAATGTGAACAATCGGCATTTAAACCGAACGATTAGCGAATGAGCCAACGCGGATTTCCATGCGTGCATGAAATAACCAATCAGCAAAAGCATTTATTATAGTTCGCTCATTAGCGGTCTTTACAATGAATCGCTATAGTTCCTTTTTGCTTGCTTTATCGTTCAAAAAAATAGTTCATCGTTGTGTGTAGAAGAAAAGAAAATTTCAGCCAAATTCAATCTCATAAAACATAAATTTTTAAAAAATTTCATTAGAAAGTATCAGACAATTAGCCACCAAGTTCAACACTGTAGAGCTTATGATGGCTCATGATGACAGTTAGATACGTTTTTGTTGCAATTGTGTTTAAGTAATTTGTGTTACTTTTTTATTCAATGCATCAAAAGGTAAATCCGCATGCTCTTCCCCCTCCCATTGCAAACGCCGGAGGAGAGGAGAGAGGCAAAGAGTCGGCGAGGGGGAGGGAACAAGGAAGGGAATGGCTGCTTAGATGGAAGCGTATATTGGCCAGCCGTGGAAACCCGACCGATATACGCTTGTGTAAATAAGCCCTAAATCTTTATACTTGCATAAAGAGTACAAAGACATAACAATTCTAAACAAATGTGAGTCGTGTCTATACATGCTTTTACTTTCTTTTCTTTTTTTTTTTTTTTTTTTCATCCGTCCTTTTTAGCTGTAAGAATAGCATAATTCTTTTCTGCGGGCTAGTACAATTATGACGATAGCAAATTTTTATTTATTTTTTTAAGGTTTTTCCACCACTTCCATGATAAGTTATAGCGCGTTGGAGTACTTCTGTACTTCCACAGCCTGTGGTCACTACTGTGAGCAATAATGCATTGAACGCCCAGACGCCAGTACCTGGCATGCAGTTGCCAACCCATCAGTTCTAAGCGATTACATAGCAGAGGGCCGAAGACATGACAAAGAAAGGTCGCTGCCTTGGTGAACCCTTTACATGCAGCGACCTACATTGCTCATGGCATGTAAGGGGTTAACAGCGGGGGAAATCTGTATTCTCCCTGATCCCTCTTGTAGAAGCGAGAGGCCAGCTTTCAGTCACAGCCGTCTCCTGCAGCGGGATGGCACAGGCTCACTACTGAGCTTGTGCTATCCACAGAACATAAGTTTACGTCCTGTTGCACCAACTACCAACCTTCCAGGATGTGCACTTACGTCCTGTGGCATTAAGAGGTAAAGAAACTGATCATTTTTAAAGAAAACCAAAGACAGTTTGAGATTTAGCAAAACTAGTGCAATAGAAAAATGGACAAGTTAAACATAGCAACTTCATTTAAGTTCTTATTTTTTAGAGGCTCTTTACAAAGTGAAAGCCGCAGCTTCACTGCTTGGTCCCCAATTCTAATAAGTCCCCTCTGATAATAAAGCACCAGAGGTAAAAAAATAAAAAAAAGGTACCCAAATTCACTTTGATGATTTAAATGGACATTTGGAAAATTGGCAATAAATGTAAAAACTTTCCCTTTAAGGGAATGACATTCGTAGGAATTGTTGGGATTTCCATGAGAAAAAAAAATCCCAATACCTTCTATTTTTGCATCCTTGTCATTCTTGAATATTTCAGAAAAAAGTACTTTTAATATTAAGTAAAGATGATTTATTGAAAGACAAATGCAGTTCAGCCCTATGTGAAAATGGAACTGCACTCCCCCCCCCCCCCCTCCCCTAACTACCAAAGCAACCATTTAACCAAATTGACAATTTGGTTCCACTTCAGTAGGCAAAACCCGGCATCATTAGGCTGCACTCATGTGGCAATCCTCTGGCGCTCCTATTGCACTTTTTATGTGCATCTTAAGTGCAAATAAAAAGACATTGCTAAAAACTTTGTTTTGGCTTTGAGGCTGGATTCAGATGACCGTATATCGGCTGGATTTTCACGCCGAGCCGATATACGTTGTCTCTCTCTGCAGGGGGGGGGGGGGGGGGGGAGCCTGGAAGAGCCAGGAGGAGTGTACTGAGCTCCCGCCCCCTCTCTGTCATTGAATGGCTGTGATTGGCTGACGGCGTGTGTTAGTGAATCACAGTATTAGCTTTCTGGAGGAGGGGATTTCAAGCCCTGCGTCCAGAAAGCAATGCTCTGCCGGGGACCAGGAGGGAGCGACAGCCTGCAGCAGCGCCGCAGAACGCCGGGGGAGGTGAGTAATGATTTTTTTTGACAGGAGGAGAGAAATCTTCTAACTGATCGCACATTTGTTCACGCGATCGCGAATTTAACGCGCAATCACGCCAAATAAATAGCACCCGCGCGTTAAATTCGCGATCGCGCTAAAAATGGCGATCGGAACGAATTTTCGCCACATTCGCTTTATAAGACGCAGAAACTTTCCCCCCCCCCGCATCTTATAAAGCGAAAAATACGGTAACTAAAACTAGAAGAAATTGGGCAAGCGACAGACACTTTTCACAGCATTGTATGGTTCCCCGTAATCAGCCAATTCACACTGGGGGGGGTTTGAGTACAATGTTCCTTTCAGTAACCACAATAATGTCCCATTTACACGGAACAATTGTCGTTTGAACGAACAAATTAACGGCTTTTTTGCATACAAATACGGAGCATTTACACTTAAAGATAAATCCTGTGCAATCCTCTCTATTTCCCTCATTAGGTAAAGTAAACCCTCTATATGTTGTTTGCCCAGGTAGGCATGTGTTTATGCAAGGTTTTTAATTAGTGCAGAGAAAAAGCCATTGTCCACTGCATAAACAAGTGCATAAATTGTAGTCATTGTGTTTAGCATGGCGAACAATCACTCTCCCCTCAAATCATTTAAGGCCTTTTTACACGCAAAGATTATTGCTTAAACAGTCACACGACTGAACGAACGGACAACATTTTTGCATAAAATTACTCGCACCTAATCATCTTGATTTTTCCTTATTAGCTTAAGTAAACTGAGTAGAAGCTGTTTGCTCAGGTGGGCGTGCGTTTATGTGAGGGATTATCTGGTCAGCAGATTCCATTGTCTTCTCCTAGCATGAGTAAACAATGTACTCATTGTGTATGCAAGGCAAACAAAACCTATCATGCAGCCGCTCAAAAGACTGAATAAATTCCATTCAAACAAAACCGTATTTGAGCGGCCGAACAATGGTTTTAATGCCGGCTAAAAGCCTGCGGCTAATGACAAGTGAACGAATAGTGCGCAACAGACATTTACACGCAACGATTGTCGCTCATCTTCGGAAGTTTAAACAAATTTTGAGTGATAATCATTGCATGCAAAAAGCGTCTTTAGTCTTTCAAAGGACTGAACAAATTGATTTAAACCATCGGAAAAGCGAATAGCATAGTTATGATGGCTTCGCATTTACACAAATTTTGAACGATAATTTTTGAATGTAAATTGGCCTTAAGACAAAGAGTCTGCCTCAGTTATCAATACAGTACAGTAATTAAAGAGAAAGACTTACCTACATATGTGAAATGTTTTGCTTTTAAAGGCTAGGACCCTATTTGTATTTTTTTTTTAAATTTTTATTCCTTTACTGGATCAAAGACAAAAAAATAAGAGGAGGGAGCAGCTTTGCAAGTAGTTGGAACCTCCAGTCGGAGGTACCGTTGCAGATCCAGCTCAAAATACCAGAGGGAAAAGTGCTGCAAGCTGACAGCGGCAGAGATGCAAGTACTGCTCAGTTTATTATTTTATTACAGGCAGCTCTATTAAAGGGATGTTGTCTGGTAACCAGACAACCCCTTTAAAGGTGGCCATACACATTGGATAGAAGTAGGCTGATGGTTGAACAACTGTTGAAGCAATGATCGCTTGATGAACAATTGTTTTGTAGGTGCAGCAGTACACTTGAGTCCATACAGGCTGTCAGTCATTCAAACGGGTCAAACATCTTCAGTGGCAACGGGCAATAGACAAAAAGAGCTTTCTGAAAATAATCTTTAAAAAAAAATTAAATCTTTCTTTAGAACTAAGTATCGTTCGTCCAGCTCTGAGATGAACGTGTTAAAACGTGTCCGACTTCTTTAACAGTCGATGTCTGTCTTCATCAATGGGCTAAAGCAACCTGCTAAAATCTTGCACAATATTTTTGGTTGAAATAGACTATTTTCATCAACTTTAGTCTAATGTGTAAGGGCACCATTATTACCTGAAGTACTGGATTACACAAGACATTGGTAGTCTGTAACCATAGAAACATTTTTTATTTTATACACGTCTTTTATGCGGATCCATAGAGACAGGAAAATTGGCTGCAAACATGTACAACTGTTTAAGCTGCAACATTTTGTATTAGGGGCTCCTTCACACAAACTGCATCCATTAAAACAGTGATTTCAATTGGTTCCCTTAAATGGGGAATTTGTGCGTGCGAAACTCGGCCCTGCAAAAAAATACTTGACATGCTATTTTTGTACGCATTTGTGCCCCATGGGGTGCACAAATTGCACTTGTCTGAAATGATATTGCGTACTGTGATGCATGATTCTGTGATTCTAATCAATAACACCATAGACTGATAAGGCTGCCCTGCCTGTTCAAACATGGTGTAGTTGCCTCCCACGCCGATTTGCACTGGCCCAAAAAATAAAAAAGACAAAAGGAGTGTGATTACACTCATGAGAGGACATTCAGAGCGCAATCATGTCACGCACTCACGACGATGAATACGTCACACTCGTGTGAAGGGACCCTCAGTGTTTTTGTCTGTGGAACCATCGCAACGATGGCATAAAACGCCATAAATCATTTTTCCTAAACTCTACTGGTACAATTGTCTATTTTATGAACTAGATGACACAACAGATAAGTTGCAACCAGATTCTAATACATATTGGGACGTGTTCTGGGAGGCTAGTGGTGGGGAAGTACATGATGCTTGGGTAGAGCGAGAGCTGGTTAGTGGGGCAGGCTGAGGGTGGAGAAGAGAAGTGGTGAATAGATTGGATTGAGCAATTTCAAGATGGACAGGCACAGAGATAAATGGGGAACAGCTCTGGAAAACTGTACTCTCCTCAATAGGACCACATGGACAGCGGTGGGCTGGGACAGGTTGGCCCATTACTTTCCCCATTGTTCTTGAGACACCTGGCTGCTACAGATGACAAAGGAAGAAGTGCACAAAAGACCTTTTATTTGCCTTCAATTATTATTATTAGGTGTCATGATAGCTGCTGGAAAACAATAGCCACAAGCAAACAAAAGCTCTATTGTGCACTTTAATACCTGTTTTTATGACACCCTATAGCTGCAGGTGACAATAGGACAATGGGAAGGTGTGCATCCGCCCTGTACTTATGTGAATTCATGCTGATCAGCTTGATATAGGGCTAATCACTAATAGGAGAGCACGCATGCAGGTTTCCTATATATAAAGGGTTTTATAGCCTGTAGTTTATTTTAAAATATATCAGGTTTTCAATCTAATATCTGATTATGAAAGGACAGTAGTTACAAGACTTCATAGTCGGTTTGGACAAGTATTAAAGTATTTAGCAGTAAGGTCATGAGGAACATTCAGATGTTCTGGTGCTGATCACACAGCGGGATTTCACTTTCTCTCCTCAAAAAAAATAGCTGAGACACAGAAACCCTGAACTGACCCCAACGCAGGTGTGTTATATGTATATACAAAAGGATCAGAGATGAGCGAACTTACTCGGTAAGGCCGATTTCGCAATCGAGCACTGCGATTTTCGAGTACTTCACTACTCGGGTGAAAAGAGTCGGGGGTCGCCAGGGGGGGGGGGGCGTGGCGGAGCGGGGGGTCAGCAGCGCGGAACAGGGGGGGGGAGCTCTCTCTCCCTCTCCCCCCCACTCACCTCTGCAACCCCCCGCTCACACACGGCGCCCCCCGAATCTTTTCACCCGAGTAGTGAAGTACTCGAAAATCGCGGTGCTCGATTGCGAAATCGGCCTTACCGAGTACGTTCGCTCATCTCTAAAAAGGATACATCATACTGTATATACAAAATGGTACAAAAGTGTTACACATGCAGACCTACGACCAGGAGTAAAGGCCCATTTACACGGAGTGATGATCTCTCAAAAATTGCTTAAAAGCGATCTTTCGAACAATAATCATCGAGTCTAAACGCGCGGCCATTGTGCACATTTCCTGCATTGCTAGCTGATCGTTAAATTCAAGCCAGCCTAAAAATCATTGTGCGGTTTTATCAGGACCGCACGCTGAGTTCTCCGTGGATAGTGCTGATAGCATTGCTTCAGCTATTTAACCCATGGGAGAACAAAGGAACTGAATGCAGATGAAGGTCCATTTACACGGAGCTATGATTAAGTGCCAGTTTGAGCGATCATTTTGAATAAACTATTAAGTAGCTACTTAATAGCTTATTAGCGTGCAAAAGAAGCCTTTAGCTGAATGCAGTTAATAACTGGAGGGCTCTTATCTGCTTTCCACTCCTTTGTTCTCCAACGGGTTAAATAGCTGAAACAATGCTATCAGCACTACCCGCGGAGAACTCAACGTGCGGTCCTGATAAGACTGCACAATGATTTTTAGGCTGGCTTGAATTTAACGATCAACTAGCAGTGCATGAAAAGTACACGATGGCCTGCGTTTAGACACAAAGATTATCGCTCAAATGATCGCTTTTGAGCGATCATCGCTCTGTGTAAATGGGCCTTTAGAGACCTCGGGCTATTAACTGCAATCAGTTAAAGGCTTCATGTGCACGCTAATAAGCTATTAAGTAGCTGAGTAGCTACTTAATAGTTTATGCAAAATGATTGCTCAAAACTGTCGTTTGAGCGATCATCACTCTGTGTAAATGGACCTTACGAATTGTCAAATGATCAGTACTTGATTAAGAAACTTCATCTTTAAAATATGCAAAATTATAGGCAGAACACTGTAGTACTTCAGTGTCTTACTAGTAAGATGCTGTCGGGTACAAGTGCCCACCCTGCAGGAACAGATAAAGGGGTCAAAGCATTTGTTCTGGCTCCAATAACCAAACACCTTTGAGAGCAGAAGATCAACAGGACGTCTATGAGAAGACTAATGGACAACATTTTTACAACTCAGTTGCCTTGTGGTCAAAAACCACACCAAAATTGCAAGCGGGAAAACCACTTGACCCAATAAAGGCAGCACTAGCTTCATTATAATATATAATTATAGTAAGAGAGACAGGATAGTTATTAGGCTACTTTTAACACAGTGGGTTTAGATACAGCAACTCAGCTCTAAATAATACAGTCCCCCTAGGGTCAGATAGCAGCTCTACACATGGATAGTGATTACAGTGCATTTACCTCCAGTGATAGCGATTATAGCACAGTTACCTCCATTGATCATTGGTGTCTTCTCACTTGTTTGTAGTCCTACACGTTTCCCTTTTTCTCTATATCCGGCCCAGACCTCTGTGAAGACTTCTTCACGCTACGACTCATCTCTGCACCCAAACTCAACATTCTGCTACTAACTCTAATGCCCCTCAAAGTAATAGTACTTCCTTATATGCCCCAAGTTATTGTGCGTCCCCCATTTGGGTCCACCACAAAATAATAGTGCCCCACAGAAATAATGCTTTCCTCTGTACCCACACACAGTAAAAATATCACTTTTTGAGGTTACAACAAACGTAACTGGTCCATTTGTCTTCCTACACAGTTAAAAGTTACCCTTCTGTCCCTCACGAATTTATAATGCCCTCTCTGACACCAGTAATGGCGCCCTTCTTTGTAGCAATGAGCCCCCTTTTTTACTCCCAAAGTAGTAAAAATCCACCATAGTGCCCCCCAGAGTAGTCATGAGCCCCCATGGTTCTCCGAAAATAATAGCCTCTCCTGTGCCACCCCCAGATACACACTGGTCCCCGTTTTGCCCCCAGATTCGCACTAGCCCTGTACCCCCAGAGTAGAGATAAACACTCCATGAGGCAGCCTTGTGTATTTCAAGTTCTCCTCTCATGTCCCCTTCTCTACCTCGGCACCTCAGACCAGTAAGCAAGGGACAGAGAAGGATAATTCAATATGCACAACTACAGCACAATGTGAAGAACTAAAGCCAATATTAAACTTGGTAAACTGTTGCAGACGAGAAGGAGCAAAAGGAGAGGGGTGTGCATGTAGCAATATTCCTGTATTAACCTTCCTAGCTCCTCCTCCCCCACAGAGGTTTGTCACCTGACCTGCCGCAGGGGAGCGGGTCATGGGACAGTTTTTCCAGTATGCACACCCATATCTCTCTGAGCTGCCTCCCGCCACAGATGAACGATCTTCACCTCTCCACAGCATTCCACCTAATGCAGGCAAGCAGCTAGTCAGTATAGCACGGCAAGGCTTAGAGGCCCAGTCGCAATTGTGACCCTTGCAACCCCTTTGACTACACCACTGGGCATTAGGTTACGAGAAGTAAAAACATGAAGGACAAGATGTTGCAGATTTACTAAATGCCATCTAATATTTGGACAAATTTATCATTGTTGCTCATATGTTGTATGCTGTATGATAGATTTGGCTCATCTTTATACACCTTTGTCCAACTTTATACAAACTCTTGGATGGCTTGACACCACTAATATGCTCTATTAATAAATCTTTTGCATTTTACAACTTTCAAGAAGTGTTCAGTGTGGTGCAAACATCTGTTCTCTTTAGGCAGATTTATCGATTTGTGCCAAAGTTATATACATTAAAACTATTGCGCAACAATAGTAAATCTATCCCAATGCATCTAAAAAAGGCAAACAAAAAAGTGTCAAACAAATGCCTATAGTAAAAACATTGCACATTGGGTTGATAAACAAAATCATACACTCAACCCACAAACCATAAAAATCCTATAGACAGATGATGAGCAGCTCGAAGTTAAGAGTGCAGATAGGAGCAATAATAAGAACAATGTGCATCAATAAGTGGCCTGCTTACTGAGGTGACCCCTGCAATGCTCACCTGCTCCCCAGAGAACTGGTGGGGGACTGGTGACGAGTCAATGGCTTTTTAATGTATTGCCACCGCGGAGATGCAGTATCTGGAGTTCTTTGGTAGTATGTCAGATGTGACTTGATGTAATCTACATTAGTTTTTGCCACAGAAAATATGATGCAGCCTGCAAAACTTTTCACCACACCCACGTAGAAAAACCGTAAAAAAAAAAGGAGCGTGGAATGTGCCTTTTTTGCACCAAAATCGCACCTGCAACAATTCTTATAAGTTTGCTCTATGATTTCTACTAATAAAACTATAATGTAATTATTGTCTCAACAGAACTGTAGAAAGTGATGTAAACTGGATGCATATAAGCAGCAAATCACCTAGGAAAATAATGCTGCTGTTCTGCTCCTATGAAATCCAGCAACTGATGCATGATCGACAGGCGACAGGAGCAGCTGCAATTGTTTAAACGCACATGAAGGAATTTCCATCATTGGGGCATATCCACACGCACCGGAAAACCCACAGCGGATTAGGACCAGGTAAGTGGATGAAACTTTCACAACCTCCTCCACGGGCTGCGGATTTATTCCCCACACGGAAGTAAACCTGTGGTGCAAAACGTCACCTTGGATTTCACCCCTTTCAATGTACAAAAACGAAATCCATAGAACAATAGAGTTGGAAGGGACCTTCAGGGTCATCGGGTCCGAACTGTATGCTGAACGCAAGCAGGAAACATACGCAAACCCATCACACGACAAAAAAACTTGGACCCAAACACCTCAAACTCTGATTTGTCTGTGAAAACAACCTAAGGCTGGGTTCACACAGGGCGGATTTGCCACGGAAATTCCGTCCAGAATTTCGCCGCAGCAAATCCGTCTGCGGCCGCTAATCCTGGGATTAGCCAGCCATGCGGACAAGATTTCTGAGAAATCTCGTCCACACGGGACGGCGAATCCGGCGGTCGCATGTTTATTTTTTTTCTTCCGCTGCGGCCGCGCTCTCCTCTATGGGACCACCAGCCACAGCGGAAGAGCAAGCGGCCAGGCCACTTCAAAACCCGCAGCTAAGTGCCGCGGGTTTTGAAGCAGAGCTTTTCCCGGCAGAAGTCTAGCAGTTTTTGGCTGCGGCCAAACTGCGAGATTTCCGTCGGGAATCCGGCATGTGAGAACCCAGCCTTATTCTGAATAGCGTTCCAGCCCATAATAGCGTAGTCTTGTTATAAATGGGTATTATAAGGACTCTTTCACACGGGCGACGCGATATTGCCGCAAGAAAACTGCAGCAATATCGCATCGGGGTTCTGTGCAAGATCGCTGAGTTTTCTCACGATGATCTCACAATGTTGTAGCGCTCTTTTGCCAGGAATTTTTTTTGGGGGGGGGGGGGAGGGGTGGAAATATAAACCCTACCTCGAAAATAGCTGCATAAATAAATAAATACATACAAACAAACAAAACACGCCACCCAAGAATCGCTGTCCAGCTACGCCGCATATCTTCTCTGGAGGTCCCCAGCACTTGTCTTCAGGCAAGGCGTCCTGGTCAGGAGTTTGAAAAACGCTGTCTCCACGAAACGCTGCCTCTGATTCATTCATGGAGCACTGCAGTGATTGGCTAAGCGACTGAGAACCAATCACAGCCAGCACTTCCTGGAAGCGGGGGTTTTGAACTCCTGACCAGTAAGTGCTTTGGGAAAACTACAAGCAAGCCAGCGCCTCTAAGATGATGTCTTGTTTTGTTTTTTTTTGTACGCAGCTAGGGCTTATTTTAGGATTTTTACTGTAGTATTTCCTACTGTAAAAGTCACATTGTACCCCACGAAAACCACATTTTCATGCGATGCGACAAATAGGAAGGCTCCATAGGGAAACATGGGCTACAAAAGCTCGCAAAATCGCCGCAATATATAGCAATCCCCCATTTTGTTTTCTCACAATATAGCAGGCTACAAAACATTGCTAATGTAAAGGAACCCATTAGAAAACATGGGCTTCACATACACGCGATTTATAGCGCTGTCGCATTGTGAGAAAATCATGCGGTTTTGTCGCCCGTGTGAAACCAGCCTAAGAAACAGTTTTCAGACTGCAACACCTCCCTTGAAGTCCCTTTCTGGCATTGGAAACAAGCAAGAGAAAGGTTTTGGTCACGACTTTCAATCTGAGCAGATCAGATGAGCCAATTTGAATGTGTCTCGTTTGGAACACACTAATACATTTGTCCTCCTGGTTCGTGGTCACTCGAGGTTGGCCAAGTGGTGGTTCATCACGTACAGTCTTGTTTTTGGAGTATCTACACGCCACCAAGAAAAGCCTTCTTCAGGAGAGTAATTTCATGCTAAATACACTCTGCATTGCTCAAACTATCTCTAGCAGATCACTTTTCAATTGACAACTCCTTTCTAGGAGCCATTTACAACAGCACTTTACACCTTCTTCACAAATTTACATATTATAGAACGAGGTGAACACCGAAGTTCTATCACTTTGTACTGACATCAGAAGCAGCCGCTTCCCACATCAGTGATCCCTCCACATCCCCGGTAGAGCAGAGAGAAGCAACATGCAGCGTGACCATTCACACCCGGGTTAGGGCTTTCAGTCACAATTAAGTTTCTCTGTTCTGTTTTTGAGGAAGAAAACCAGAATTAAACATTTCCATGTTTTTTCCCCAATTGATGTCAATGGGTTTAAAAAATAAATAAATAAAAATGGAATGCTTTCAGCTTGCTTATGCTCAGTTAGCTTTCTGAGTTGTTTTATCAGAACAAATAGCACTGCATACTGCGCTATTTAGTTAGTGTAAAATACCAAATGTTTAGTATTATAGGCTGGATGTAACAGTTTTCGTGAGACAACCCCTGTAATGGTGAGGCGGCACAAGAACAGTTACTCTCCACTAAGGAGAACGAGTTACAGAAAGCACTTACAGGGTTTTAAAATTCCCATTCTATCTCTACCCAGAACTAGCAACAAGAATTAGGCTGATTATAGTCCATGAGGGGACTCCCTGGCATTACTCGGTTCAGTCCAGAGATGAAGCCGTTCAGCCGTGAGGACTCCCCTTTCCTGCTTCCCGAATGGAGCTGAAAGCACAGGTGTAAAAAGCATCTTTATCAAGATCGGCCCCCAGCTGCTGCCTTCCAATGTATAGAATTAGTATCACTTCTGGTGACATCAATAGAAAACCAATCAAAAAGTAAAGACATGTCCCTATGTGGGGAATTTGCTGTGGATTTTCCGTAGTGGGAGAATTTGCAGCAGGTCCATACCAAAAAACCCTCAAACTTTGCTGCAGACCACCAATTGGGGCAGATGTTCTGTGGATTTGTCTGTTGGAAACAAACCCTGAAGTAGTTAATTCCTAGAGGCACGTCTACCAGTCTCCTTAGATTAGTCTAGTCCTGACATCTATACATAAAGCTGGCAACAACATACATTTTCTTTACAAATGAAGCAATATTCATGCAGTATTCCTGCTATCAGGCCAGATCTGATGGCACAAGTGAGACATGGCTCCTAAGTGACCATCTCTGACAGCTGCTAACAGTGGTGAAAGGTCTTATGAGACTCCCTATAGAAGTCTTCATTCATCTCTCATATCAGGAGGAACAATATATAGTGAACAGAGAAGGCTGTACGTGCAGCTGGTTCCCACATCTGTCACGTTAGGAATAACTGAATCTCACATGTGCGCACACAGTTAATGGAACCGTGGGGATAAATGTGAAATATTTAGACAGAGAAAGACAATTTCATCGATTTATACAGCTGGAGAGAAGATGATTCTGCGCTCATCTTACTGCCGACGACTGAGCTCTGACCAGTTTTAAGACATTTCTTAAAATGTGCAGCATATACTTTTTCTCAATGTAAGGGGAATGCGGAACAAGAAGACTGTCCTGTTGTATGTGAGCAGCGCTGCCATAATGAGAGGATACATACAATATACAATCCGTTTAGTCGTACCCAAGGAGGAAAGAGTCAAACACTGAGACGGCTTTTGCCAACATTTAAAGTCATTCCCTCTCCACAGGATGACTAGCTTATCAGTGGGGGCCCAACTACTGGGACTCCACTAATCCTGAGGACAGGGTCCCTGAAGGTCCCCCACGTGAATAGTGGCTTCCAGTGGCTGTTAAGTATGTGCACTGCCGCTCTGATCATTTCAATGGCGCTGCCGAATTAAAGAGCTTGGATATTTCTGAGTGGCAGTGTGTATGCCCGACTGCTGCTCCATTCACAGGTGGGCCTTCGGGAGCAACCTCACCGATCAGCTAGTTATCTCTATCCTATGAATGCTGGCACAACCGATATTTTCATACATTGGAAAGCCTGCAGCATTTCACAGTAACAGCAATTTGGAGGAGATTTCAAGATAGCTCACGCTATAAAGATTTGCAGCCAACTTGGTCCGTGGTCCAGATTTTAAATCCACAGCAGGTCAATTAATGCTACAGATTTTCAGTCTGGATTTCCTCTATTTATGTCAAAGTTTGTAGTAATATCCACACATTACATATGGATTTGGATGCAGCTCCAAAACAAAAGGCACTTTAGATTTAGCTGAATATTTGCTACATGAACATAATGCAAAAAATGGTGATTAAGAACTCCTTCAGACGAGCGCATGTGCAAGTGCGCTCACCTCAGCGCAACGTATTTGTGCTATGAACAAGGTTGATTTGTGCGCATATCTGCACATCGTACTGTACTTTGTTCTGCACACAGGGCCTCTTCATATGCTTGTGCAATATCCCCCTGACCTGATTTAAAAGGCTTACTTAGTCTAATGAGGTGTTCTTTTCCCTGCGTTTTTTTCCAACCCCCCACCTCCTCATAGACTTCTACGGGGCCCTTTGTTGCGCAAATATTAGAGCATGTTCTATTTCTTTGCGTGCGCAAAAAACAAAATGCGAATAAACCAATTGAAATTAATGGGATCTATTCTCCTTGTATTGTGCGCAAATACGCCAGTGTGAAGGAGCTCTAATATGGAGAAATAATCAGCATATATTTACACAAGACTAAAGCCATAGGGGAGGATTACCAACCAAGTTATACCCAAATCGCCCAAAACAGCAGCATTTTTAGGCACAAAATATCAGTGTACATGTATATCCACCAAGACAGAAGAAGCGTAATAATTAGGTAACATTCCTAATATAAGCACCGGTTGGATACATTTTGCCTTCTCCAGCAAGCGATGCATACCAGCACCCCAAATATTACAACGTAACATCTAGTGCTTTTTTACAGGTTTCCTCCAGGTTCTGCAAAGCAGACCGACAAGCCAATCAAATGGTTCAATCACAAGTTGCGTTCTTTTCTACAATTTCAGAAAATCCTTGCAAAAGCTGTGCGAGTATGAATAAAGCCAAATGTATGTTTGTTTGGGATGGAGAATCTAGGAACAGGGACCAATGGCGACAAGCTGCGGCGTATGTCGGCACTAGAAGTACATCTAGATCCTCGGGCTATTACAGGGGTGCTGTGATTAGGATCTCCAGCATGTGAAGACCTCCAACAATAAACACACCAGTAAGATCATCCCTATGAGGACATGAAGCAGATATGTGGATAGGGATCTCGGGATGAGAGGTGTGCAAAGCATCAATACACAAAAGGAGTATGTAAACAGATGGGGCGCAGGATGGCATTCTGATCCAGATGGGTAGCAGCTCTAATTACTACTTGTATATCACATATATACAGTAAACACAAGTCACGTGTTAGTAAACACAACAAGACTACATTGTGTCAGTATACTGTAAACATTAGTCATTACTGAGACACTATAGTGTCATCCATGTAGCTTCTGAGGCATCACATCAGCGGGGGCTGCAAGGGGGTCCCCTCTGGGATACCAGAAAATATGAGATAATGTACAAATAGAAGATCGTTACAGCTCCGAGCAGCCACAGGTATTGGGGCTCTTTCATGCAAGTGTAAAAATACAACTTATTATGCGCTCATTTTTTACGTGCGGAATACGCAGTGAATGGAGCCCATTGATTTCAGTGGGTTCATTCACAGCTGCGCATTTTTCATGCGACTTTCGGTCCTGTGGGGGGAAAAAAGAGCAGCATATCCTATCGTGGTGTGTATTATGCACTGAAATAGCCCATTGAAAGCAATGGGCAGGCGTAAACCTGCAGTAAATACTTGCATATTCGCTGCGCATTTAGCACAAAATCAACGGGCTTTTGTGTGTTTTTTTCAACACATGTAAATAAGCTGCAATAGGCAGAAGCGCAGAGAATCGGCGCATTTCGATCCGTGAATATGCTGCGTATTTATGGCCTATGTGAAAGCGCGCCTACAATGGACTCCATGCCATGTAGTACGACAGAGGTGATAGCGGTTTCCCCCTACTCTAATGGCTAACAGTAAACCAAGCCACATCATCCAAGGCGGCAGACGCCTGGGGTGGACAGTCCCTCTAAGAGCACTACTCTGTGTATAGGTGACAGCTAAGCAGGTGGTGCTACACAAGTCATAACATAGAGGTCTATTTGTCGAACTGCTACATTTCTGCCGCAAACGTAGCAACGCACGAAACTAAGTATTGTGGCTACATGACAAGTGTCGGAAACTAAGCGATTTCTCAATAGCCACAATTAGTTGCACATGAGAGGCCCTCCCCACACATCTCAGGCCGGCTTCACGCGATTATTGGCGCGGGCAATACACGGAGAATTCACATTTCCGCATGCATTTCAGATGTACAAAAAGAAACAGCAAGTTCTATTTCTCTGCGTATTTGTGCACCAAAGGTCTCCATAGAAGTCAATGGGAGGTGCGCACATTCGCACGCAATACGCACGGAGATGCGTGAAACATTGCGCAATTACGCTGGAAAAGAGAGCACATCTGGAACTAATTAGCCATTTCCATCAGCGTGTTTGATTGCCACGCACAAATGAACATCCCCTGCAAGTGCGGAAAGTGTGGGGGAAATACACCGCTGCGCACGCACAAAAAAGCATGGTTCGTTCCGCAAACTGCAGCGCTCAGGCGCGTGCAAATCCTTTCACGCTGATGTGAAGCGGGCCTTAGCCGGTTTCACACTTGCGTTAGGGTCAGTTCAGGGTTCCGTCTCTCTGCTCCGTTTTTAGCGGGGGGAAAAAGTAAAGTAAAACAAATCTCTTATTTTCCCCGTTGATTTAAAAAAAAATGGAAAACAAACAGAAAGGCTTCAGTGAGCGCGCGTTCTGTTAGGTTTGCGGTTTTTTGAACGGGAAAACAGTGCAGGCGGCAACGTTATTTTACCCCCCCCCCCCCCCCCCAAAAAAAACAAAACAAAATGGAAACCTGACGGGATGGAGGCGAACACGAGCGTGTCCATTTTTTTAAAACCCCATTGAAATCAAAAAGGGAAAAAAATGGATCAGTTTCTTTCCATTTTACTCCACTTCCTCCAAAAACGGAGCAGAGAGACTCTTTTGCGCACGCAGATGGAAAAAAAAAAATCAAAACCTGCTCTTTAGAGGTCTACGGGAGGAACATAAATGCGCACGGATGCGCAAAAAGCCGCGCAATTCTTTGGAAAAAAACCCCCACTGATCTGGAACTCATTATGCTAAACAGCCATTTAAATGGGAGCGCGTTCGTCAGATGAACACGCCTGCGTGCGCAAAAAGTGCAGCAAGATGCGCCGTTGTGTGTGATATTACTCGTTCACAGCACAGATATGTTGCGCCGAGTCGCACGCAAACATACATCTGAAGCCGACCGAACTGACCAATAAGACAAGATTTGAATGCTGATCGTTGGGTGTGATCGCGGCCGACGGACGAGAAGGTGTTCGCGTATCATTAACTTCATGCCGGCACGATCAGCACCGCTCGGTCTGATTTACTGCTGCGGCGGACCGAAAACACAGAAAACAAACTTATCTTTGTGTTTAAATGGACCGAGCGACATATTTGCCCGAGCGCCAGACCCCCGCTCCGTGCAGAGACCCCCGAGTATCGCGACAAGTGTCGTCAACCAGGCGACTTGTCAGAAGCCACAACTGTCAGCGGCCATCAGCCAGGTCACCGGCGGGCAGCCTGCCCTACAGCCCCGCTAGCGCCCCCACAGAGGGACGAGCAGCCCCCGTACTCACTGCCGGCTCCGTCCGCTCCTGTCACGGCTCCTGCTCCGGGGGGTGTGCGCCTCTCCAGGGATGGAGCAGCCGCTTCCTGCCCGCCTCCTCCTCCCGCCGTGTGGACGCGCACTCAGCCGTCAGCGGCAGCTCCCATAGGACGAGCTGACAGCGGCCGCACGTGCGCTCTGTACTGTGGCCGGCCGGTCGGCTCTGTGGCGCTCGGCCCCCTCATGCAGCGGCTCTCCCCGCCCCGGCTGCCTGTCCGTCCGGCTAACAATTAACAAAAGCCCCAGAGCTGCGGGCAGACAATGAACAATGGCTCTTTGAGAGGAGGGAGGCGAATAAAAAGCCCTTTGTTCCCCTGTCCACAGACCCCATTACTGGGAGCAGCAGGAAATGGCTGAGTCCCCGCACACCGGGGGGAGGGGGCGCATTCCTGGCCCGTGAGGGACACATCAAAGGAAGTGGGGGAGTAGTGAGGGCGCAGAGGCCCCGGGACTGACGGCCGCCATTGTGGGACTCCTCATCCATGACCTCTAGTGCGAGACTGCAGGGTCCCTGAGGGAGGTGGCCGCCATCATCCCCCCAGTGGCCACGTATCAGGCACACCTCTGCCCTTCAGGGTCAGGGAAAGCTGGGTGGCAGGAACCACGTTCACCTCTGAGGCGGCGGGGGCCATTCTCTCGCTGCGTTATGTCCGAGCAGTGCAGGAAGGACCCCGGTGACCATAATGGAGGCCACTCTGTTTCCGCTCTCCGCTGACCGCTTTTACTGGAAGAAAAGCGTGGAGTCAGGACTTCTTGGCTGAATGCACTCAGGCAGAGTTTTTCTGCGTAATCCGCGGTGGGCGCCTGCCCACGGGCACCGCAGCAATGTCCGTCCATAGCGTGCAACGTAAAAGGGATTCTTCCACGCACGCCAGCGGAAATCACAGGAAAAAAATCGCAGCATACTCCATTTCTGTACGTTTTCCGCATCGCTAGGCGATGACACGGATCCTGTACCCTTTCCAGAACTGACATTCCGGACCGGTTGCAGGACCCCCGTCATCGCCTAGCGCCGGCGTGGGGAAATCTGTACTGCACATGTGCAACGGCCAGCCCATGAAAAATGCAGGTGCGCAGGGTCACCGGCTGCGGTCACGCCGGATTCCGTGCAGGATTCCCCATGCGGAGTCCCTTGTGCCGTGTGCATGAGGCCTTTTAGGTATCATGTGCTGGGTCTGCGACAGAACCTTTGGAAGGAGTGCAAATGTCAAAGTGGCATGGTGGCCCTGTGCGCTGTCACCTAGGAAGCAGATTTGCGTGCAGGCGCAGTGCGAATTCTTTTTTTTAAATTACTATTGAAAAATATTGTTAGGCCTTCCGATGCTTTTCCGCACGCTACATACAGAGGATGTAATTCCGCATTTTAAAAAACCCTGCAAGAACTTTTGCAAGACATTCTGCAAAAATGCAACAAATTCCACCCAAACTGACAAAATCCGCATGCCCTGCATATTTGCGTACACAAAAAACACGCAGTGGGCAACTAAGGTCAATTAGTTTAATATGTGCTTTACAACATGCTGCAGATTTTTGGGCATGAGCGATATGTGCATGCGAAATACGCTGCGTGTTACAAGCACACGTTTTGCACGCATAATACGCTGCATAAATGTATTCGTTCGGATACACCCTTACGCCATTTTCACATGGCTGAAAAGATCACATGAGATTTGTGCATTGGGAGTTGCATGAATATGAACCCCATGCTTTTGAATGCGGTGATACACATGAGCGAGGTTTTCCCGCATCACACCGCAATGCGATGCAGGAAACTAATCGCAGCACGTGCCATCTTTGGGCGTGCTCTTGCATAGCATATTATCTTCAATGCGGTCAGTGGCAGCATTGGACCACGTGCTAGGTGCATGCGAGAGCAAGGTTACACCATTGAAAACAATGTAAGAAACTCCACGATCCTCTGCCGTGGCTGACAGGATCACTACTTCCCAAAGTGATGGGATGTTTTTGATACAGACACACTTTGCATCTGCAGCAAAAATGGCATGTTGGCTAGCAGATGTTGGTATCACGGCCCGATATCGCAATCGCCCATATGAAGTTAGCCTAAGATATGGGGCAGTGAAGCTCAGCCCAATATCACACTCGTGAATGTGCGATTTACCTGTGGATATAAGCTGTTTTTCAGGCAAATGAACCTTAGCCTGGGATTCTTGCATAAGTGGAGAATATGAAAGGTCTGAAGGAGGTCAAGACGGGTGTCCTCTTCCCAATCATTGTTTGTTTTTTTCATAAAAATTCAGAAATTGATTATAAGAATGTTGCCATCCAATAGGTGGTGCTGCAGAGGTGGGGTTTCCATCCACTTCTATGTGCAGTAGAGATAACAGACATCATTACTTTAAGGCTCAAATTTCTGTGTGTGAACATATATTTAGATCAAGAGGGGTGTCTCCCCTTCCCCTGCATCTGTATGTTATATTTGTGCGCCATCCAAACTAGTTTCATTAGCCTGATGAAGGGTTGCTAAGAACCCAAAAGCTCGCTGTAACATCATGTATTTTTGTTAGCCATTAAAAGGTATCATATCTACAAGATTACCTGGCTTCGCTTACTGAGAACAATCACACTTTGCTCTACTGGCTAACACCGTACCAAACCTTTTGTTCATATCAGGCAAAAGCGCTGCATCTGTGAAGTTCCGATCCTCTTGTGCGAGTTTCACGCGATAGAGGATCGTAAAGGTTTCCCATTGATTTCAAAGGGAAACCTCACATCACACATCTTGCGCGAGATTCTCGTCCATGTGAATCTGGCCGTGACGTGTCTTCAGGTGGGTTCACACAACATTCTGCAGCGTTTCTCCTGGTGTTTTCTTTGATGTTCATGGAAACATTTTTTGAATCAAAAACGCTCCAGCCAAATGTTACTTTAAAGTCTATAACAAATTAGTGAAAAGTCTACACGTACTGTTTTTGGTGTGTTGCGGCTTTTTTTGCGTGTGCATTATTTTTCTCAATACGTAGAAAAATCCATTGTGGATCTGCACCATTAGTCACAGCGAACAAGGCCTTAAATGGCTTGAAGTTCGGAGGTTTTTTTTGCAGTATTGAAAACATTTTTTTTAAGTATGAAGGAGGCCTTAGAAAGGGATTTTTTAACCATAGATTTTGTAAAAAAGCAATGAAGGTACATTAAGGATTTTTTCTGAGACTTTTATTATTGATGACCTCTCCCCAGGATAGATCAATGGTTGATTAGCAGGGGCCTGCCACTCAGAAGGTTTGCCAATCAGCAGTTTGTTGGGCCACTATCAGTATGGACAGTGCTGGAAGCAGATAGCACTGTCTACATGGCAGTGGCCCAGTTTGGTACTACAGGTGCAAGTCTCATTGAATAAAATGGGAGCTGTGCCTACAGTACCAACCCAGACCACTAAAGGCTCATTTAGACACAACGATTATCGCTCAAAAGATGTTGCTCAAGTAACTTTTGAGTGATAATCGTTTTGTCATTTACAGCACAAGATGATCGCTCAAGATGAACTATCACCTTGCACTGTGAGCGGAGGATGCAGAAGACAAGCGGGGTGTCCCTGCTTGTCTTCTGCATCCAGCTGTTCCCCACTCCGAGCGCCTGGCTGTTATACAACTGAGCAGAGCGCTCAGAGCGGAGAATGCAGAAGACAAGTGGGGTGTCACCGCTTGCCTTCTGCATCCAGCTGTTTTCTGCACGTAGCGCCTGGCTGTTATACAGCCGAGCGCTCTGAGCGGAGGATGCAGAAGACAAGAGGGGTGTCCCCACTTCTGCGACGAGCCGTTCCCCGCTCTGAGCGCCCGGCTGTTAAACAGCCGAGCCCTCCAAGCGAAGGGTGCAGAAGACAAGCAGGGTGTCCCCGTTTGTTTTCTGCATTCAGCTGTTTTCTGGACAGAGCGCCCGGCTGTTATACAGCTGAATGCTTGGAGCGGAGGATGCAGAAGACAAGTGGGGTGTCCCCACTTGTCTTTTGCATCCAGCTGTTTCCCGCTCCGAGCACCCAACTGTTATACAGCCGAGCGCTCAGAGTGGAGGATGCAGAAGACAAGCGGGGTGTTCCTGCTTGTCTTCTGCATCCAGCTATTTTCTGCACGGAGCACCCGGCTGTTATACAGCCAAGCGCTTTGTGCGGGGTATGGAGAACAGAGCTGGACCGCTGTGTTCTTCATATCCTACCTGTCATCAGGGAGCGGGATACAGCTGAAACAATAGTATCAGCTGTATCCTGCTGTGAATCCCTGATAAGGCTCATGGTCGTCTTTCAGCATTCTGAAAGACAACAATGAGCAACAGCATAACTAAAACTGCACAATGTCAGTGCAGTTACACACAACGATGATATTGCTCAAAAGACGGCTATTGAGCGATAATCGTTGTGTCTAAATGGGCCTTAAGATACGAATAGCATTAGGGCACATCTTGTAAAAGCAGGAATCATATTAAAGGACTGTTTTCCTGAGAGGCGGACCCTGACTGATCAACTAGAGACAGTGACAATTGATTGGCTTGAGAAAGACTGACTGTGTTCAGTCGAAACATCGCTGTATGCAGAGATGTGGCAATAAAAGGAACTCTGTACATCGTGATTCCTGTGAAATTTCGTACCTCGGATGCTGCTGCATTATTGATGGGCAAGTGATTGGTTAACACAGCGCCAGCTTTCACTGGCTGACACCGCGCTGAGTTAGCCAATCAGAGCATTAGCTTGCTGGAGGCTGGGCATTCAAGCCCTGCATCCAGAAATCAATGCTCTGTCGGCGTAGAGGAGGGAGCGAGAGCCTGCAGCAGCACCGCAGATCATGACAGAATGAGGAAATATATGGTCTAATCTTTGGCGAAACACGTAACTTACCCAGCTGCCGGGGTCCTCTGCCAGTCTGTGAAGTTCCGTAGCTCTGCAGGTCATCCTGCACTTCTTGGCTGCTAAAATAAAATAACTTCCTGGTTGTGGCATTAATAAATCCCGCCTCCAGGAAGCGCAGGTGCAGATTGGGTGTTGCTCTTAGACAATCAAGGCAGCGTTTGCTGAGCCAACGCAAAGCCAGTGATTGCCTGAGAGTAGTGCTACACACCCACTCAAATCATATACCCAAGAAATAAGACAATATACACAGTTTTTTCAGAATACGTTTTTATTTTATTTAAATCACATTTTTTGGGAATTAAAAAATTATGGAAAAATGAGGTATTAATTTGTAATATGGACAAACATAGCTAATACACATTTATCACGTTAGCTACATTTGGCCATATTATGTAAGCTTACAACCCACATCAAGGGACTTCATTTGCTTGCGAGTCCCTAACTTAAAAAAAATAATAATAATTTGGAAGCCAGGAAAAAAAATCAAAACGCAGTTTAGAAAGTCCTGATCCTCAGGCTTTATGGATAGAGGCCAGCTGCCACTGAACTGCTCCCTGAGGAGTCAGGAAGTGGTCCACGAAGTGATCTCTAACCTGGTGCCCAGAAGATGCAGGCCTAATTGCTTGGTTCTAATCAACCCCTGCAACTGTTGCAGTTGTAGGAAGTTGATGATCCTCAAGTGTCCAACCCACATCACTGATCCGTCAAAAATTGTGCAGAACCACAGTGCTTTTAACTACTAATTCATGCTTTCAGGGTTCATTTGAGTAGTGCCCAGGAAAACTGCAGATAATTCAAAAGGTACATTTGACGAACCACTGAGCACGCATAAGTCTGTAATTAAAGACCCTCCGTCTGGTGTCCAACCCTCTGTGGGGAAATGACCAAAGCCCTCATCCACGACAAGTACGAATGGGGCCACTGAACCTTAAGAGCCAGGAAGCAACTGTGGCTCTGGCAGGGCTAGCTGGTTGGAAAGAAGCTGCTGGCCTTTTATGGAAGCCGTGAAAATGCGAGTATCAGCAGTACCGCGATATCCACTAGTACAAATCGGTAGTCACTGTCGGCTACCACCAAGAGTACTGTTTGTAATTAAAATATCGGGACCCTGAGCATGGCGGCTTCTTTACACGGATGTGCTTACCATCCCGATGCAGTTAGGAAACTGCGCTGATTCTTCGAATTCTGCAGCAATGTCTAGCCATTGCTGCTCGGTGGGCGGCAGCATCAGACTTGACTCACACCGCTCCCAAATAATGCAGCATATCCTCTTCATGATTTGAGCAATAGTGCAGTGGACCAACAACAATTCGAAATGCAATGAGGCGAAAGAGTTGGGGGCCACGAATCTGTGGCAAGAAGATGGAAAATATTTTAGACATGTAAAAAGAACTAAAGAAAAAAAAATTATAGGCAAGAAAGCATAAAGGACAACATAGAAACTAATTTTTTAGACAGGTCAAAAGAACAAAGGATGGCACATAATATACAGAGCGCACTAACCATAGCCCAAAACGCTGCGGAATAAGTTGATGCTATACAAATACAGCTCATTATTATTGAAGAGCTCCCATAGCTGCGGCCATGCAGCTAAACATGCATAGCTGACCCCACACAATTACTATGGAGAAAAACATATAGAACAACACAGAATATAAATACAAATGCATTCAAACAGAACAAAAAGAACAAAGGGAAACTATAATAGAACAAAGGGAATGATAGAACAAAAAGAACAAATAAAACAAAGGAAAAAAGGATTTCCATGGGGAGAGAAAAAAAATGGTAAACTAACAAGCATGATCTTATCGGAGGATGACAAGCAGATGCTCCTCAGGAGTGATGCAGGGCCGCATGTTTGTATCCCGATAGTTTAACCCCTTTAGTGGCACGCCCGGAAAATCTCCGGGGCTTGCTGCACTGACCATGCAGTTAAACCCTGGAAGATTTCCGTAGACCGTTCTAGTGCTGAAATGTGCAGAGTACTGAGCTGTCATCTGAAATCTTCCAGGGTTTTTACTACATACTCAGCGCAGCAAGCCCCGGAGATTTTCCTGCCATAATACCAGCTGTCAAAGTAGTACAGTGGCACAGTGACTGTGTGTCCGGGCCACATGGGAACTGTGTAATAGCTTTATTAGTTGACAGACAGCGCAGTGCTGAAATGTTCAGGGCACTAGGACTGTCAGTCAACTGATAAAGTTAATATATGTTTTCCTGCCGGCCAGGACACACAGCCACTGTACACCTTTGTCACTTGGAATTACCTCAGGGTAGTCTCGGGGGCTTGCTGCGCTGAGTATGAAGGAAAAACCCCAGATGATTTCAGTGGATAGATCAGTGCTGAAGACTACCGCTGTCAGTTCAACATAATAAAGTTATAACACAGTCTTCCCACCGGCCAGGACACACAGTTATTGTGCCACTGTACACGTTTGCCACTTCAAATTACCTCTGGAAAATCTCCAGGCTTGCCGTGCTGACATGTTAATAATAAACCTGCCACTCATTCTGCAGAATGCTGAAAATTTTTCATCATGTCTGCGAACGTCTCTGTAAAGACTTGTTAAATTACCCTTTTGAGGGCGCTGAAAAACCCGGAAAAATAGTGTAAAAAATAAAAAAAATACTCACCTCCCTTCAGCTGCCGAGGCTCAGCCGCGTCTTCTCCGCGCTGTCCCGGGCTCTGTAGTCCTGATCTATCAGCAGCCGGGGATTTAAAACCCCCGCCTGCTGAAAGAGCTGATTGTGATTGGCTGAGGCGCTCAGCCAATCACAGGCAGCTCTCGCCTGTCATTCATTCGGCATGTTCTTCATCCCCGCGGGGGACATGGCAGTGGTGGAGGGTAAGTTTCTTTTTTTACACTTAAATTATTGTTTTTCAGGGAAGGGCTTATATGTAAAAACAATTAGAGGTGACGGTAGATCATTGTTTTCAATGGAGCTTGCCGAGTAAAGAGCACCCGAGCATTTTGGTGCTCGCTCATCTCTAGTCCTTATGTGTGCAAACCAGAGGTGCAACTTCTGGGCCCCAATGCAAAATCTGTAACAGGGGCCCCAGCTATAATGCTTCATTTATAATAATGTGTCCTTACATAGGGAGAAGAGATCTTATGGGTGCCCTAAGGCTCCTGGCCCCAAGTGCAACTGCTTCCTCTGCATCCATTATAGTTACTCCCCCAACTGAAAGATCTCACGATTTGGATTACCTAAGAAAACGTTCATATCATTGATCATGTATTGGCGTACAGAGTTACATTTTTTTTATTGCTTCTGATGTAAATTATACACAAATCTGTGAGACTGCCACACCCCCTTTTTTAAATGATGTAAACAGTGTAGATTTTTAAAAGGTGACATTTCTTGTGAATGGTAGGCTTACGCCAAAATGTGCGAAGATTCATGCCAGTTTTCACATGACAAATCTGCTGCATAGTATTTTTTCTGGTATTGTTTTTGTGAGGGAAACAAGCATCAGAAAAATTGAATGCAATTTTGATAATGTATACATTTTTTATTCGCTTTTTATGCCATATTTTGGTCACTCATAGGTGTGTTGTCTAGTTTTTTTTCCAGAAAAGCATATGAAGACAACACCACACCAAGAGCATGCCCCGATTTAGGCCAAATGCACACGGGCGGAAATTCCACGCTGGGATTTCCTGCAGAATTTCCGCCCATGCCCGTTGCCATAGGATTGCATTAGATAATACAATCCTATGCAGACAGCCCCGATTTGACCGTGTGAAAACTCGCGCTGTTAACAAATCGTGACATGTCCTATTTCTCACACAGAAACGTCACTGATGACGCACTGGCTCTGTTCTGCACATGCGTGGCTGTGCGATAGCCGGCGCAGAGCGAGACAGCGGGAGGAGGTGAGCGCCAGGTCATTGCAGGGCACGGCTTGCATCCTGCTGCGAGACTCCTCGCAGCGGGATCTGACCCGGCCGTCTGCAGGAGGCCTTCAAAAGAAAAATGCCATGTACTCAAAAGGCACACCAAAAGTTAAAAAAAAACATTACGAAGAAAGCACTGTTTGTAGTGTTTCATAATTCCCTACTGCTAACACCTGTAAGCAGAGTTTTTGGTCATAGAATAAGTGGGACAAAAAAGCATTATTGCAAAAATGACCACATATGACACCGGTCTAACAGGGTTTCCCAACGGGGAAGGGACATACTTCACTGCGAGAACTTTAGGCCAACTTTTGTGATTAATGTAGATCCTAAATTTCTTCCAAACTGATTGCCCAGGCCTCACTTCCCTCATCCCCTCTATAAGTCACAGAGAGCAGTCTGGTTTCGTGTCTGGCAGAGAAGGACAACACTATTAACACCATTCCCTTGGTATCCCCGGCTCACTCTCAGGAATCTCACGATTTTTTGAGCGGCCAAATCGCGGCCGTCTGCATAGGATTGCGTTTGTTAACGCAATCCTATGGCAGCTTCCAGGGGCGGAAATTCTGCGGGAAATCCCACCAATGAATTTCCGCCCATCTGCAGGCGGCCATACAGAGGGTAAAATTATGAATAATAAGCAAACAAATTACCGTTAATTGTCCAATCATTGGCCGTGTTTACACTGAACAATTATCATTCAAATTTGAACAATCATGAGATTTTTTTAATGATTATCACTCTGTGTAAAAGCACCTTAAGATGTAAGATATTGACCAGACACAAGAACAACGGAGGGGGAAATCATCCCTATTTTTCGCTTTATTATAAAGCTGTCCTTCTGTTCACCCTACTAGGCATCTCACACTAACCTGCAGCCACCCTTTGGGCAAAAATAAAATCTGTTTGTAACAAAATTCCTATTCCTTCTTTCGCTCTAAGTATCCTAAATGTGTCTCCTTTTCCCCACTTTATATATTGTTGCTGGATTTTGGGGATGGCCTTCAAACTCTCTTCCTATCCCAGTCCGCTTATGCTGCTCTTCTGAAATCTTATATTTCCTACTTGCATTTCTCGGTCACTTTTTCTGGGAATGCCCTCTTCCACCACTACGACATGTAATCCTACAAGGGAGGGTAGCACAACTCAAGTCTCTATCAAGATTTAACCCCGCAGATTCATGGATGGTATGCTTATTGCAGAGCTTCATCTCTAAAGGCTGATTTAGACATAACGATTTTTGCTCAAAAATCACTCAAAGCCATCCTTTGAGCGATACTCGTTGCGTCTAACTGCACTGACGTCATGTAGTTTTAGTTAAGGATTTGCTGATCGTTTTCCTACTATAATAAACTGGATAATGCAACTAATAGTAATCTAGGCAACAAGAAAAACTGGTTGCACATTTAATAATGAAGGCAAAGAGAACTTAAATGTGTTGAAGGTGGGCCATACACACACCTAATAGCACTGGGCTCTCTGGGTTTATGCCTGTAGTCATACGGTGCCCATACATCTTCAATAACTGTAGGCTAAACAGTTTTTCCAGCTCCTCCAAGCACATGAGTGCTCAGTTTAGCCAAGTGTTCATGTGCTTTACATGGGGAAAGGGAGATAAACCACAGCCTGACAGCCCTGGCAGTGGCTTATCTCCAAGGGAAACTAAAGGATTGTATGTAGAAATTCCATATGCCCAATCCTTTTGTCTCCAATACCATCTCTTTGGGAGAGTTGAAAGACCTCCATAAACATGCGAGAGTTGTCTGATCTGAAGTGGGGATTCACATAACTCTAAAGGCCCATTTAGACATAATTATCGCTCAAAATTCTCTCAAAAGCAATCTTTTGAGTGATCGTTGTATGTAAATGTGCCCATCTTTCACTTTTCTGCCGAATGATGGATTTTAGTTCTGCAAGGTTTTCCCAGAATATCACCTCTTTTTTCTTCACTGCCATGGCTCCCTTATCCCTTCTACCCTAAAATTCGTCTTTTTCATTCCTTTTCCTCTTCTCTCTTTTCATCTAGTTTCAGTGTCCTTTTTTTGTCTGGTTTATGTATGATGTTTACATTGAAAAATACGCACATGGATTTGCAGGGCAATGTTCATTTGAACTGTAACAAGGTTTCCTAAGACTTACATTTATGGCATTACCATATGATATGCCATAAATGTTTGATCAAGGGTTATTAACCCCTGGAAGCTCCCACCAATCCTCAAGAAGACGGTGCCAATTCTCCATTTCCTGCAGAAGATGTTCGCTACCCTTCATGGTCAATAGGAGATGCAGAAACAGCTGAGCATTTTCCAACATAGGACCAAACAACCCCAACAATCAGCCTACTTCTATATGCCATTAAATGTGTGAAAACCCCATCAAATAGGTTTTCTCATTTCACATGATAAAAATGTGAGGGTATTAATGGATAGAGAAGTAGAGAAGTGGCCGCTGATTTGTGTGGCTCTCTTAAATGGGTTATGCCAAGTTTACAATGTATCCCCTATTCACAGCATAGGGTATAAGTGTCTGTTTGTTGGGATACTGTTACATTTGTGTGGAGTGTGAGAAACAGAAGGGTCAGTATATACATATACAGACCGCAAGGGATTGGCTAACTGAAGAAATCCACAATGGCTGATTGGCAAACCTGCAGCAATGTAATCTTGGAAGTACATAGTACTACAACCCCCAGGAGCACAATGTGACAGATACTAAGTTCAGCGCTCGGCAATCTCTAGCAATTCCATGGAGATAAATGGAACAGCCGTGTGCGTACTGAACCGCCATTCCTTCCATTCAGGGATATGTAGAACCCCCTTGTGGATCGAGAATAGGTTTTAAACTTGCCAAAGCCTTAAATTACCTAGGACAGATATGTGGGCTTGCTTCAAGTGGGGTGTATGGTCTAACAAGATAGGAAGTAGTGGCTACTACTTTGCAGCCATTAGTGACAAATGCTGGTCCCTGCTGCCTCATCCCTGCACCACTGATGAGGTAATGACAGAAAACCAGCACAGTTTTATAGACCTACAGACAGCAATCCAGGCCATAAACCCCCAAAAACGTCTGTTAAGGAGGGTATTTAAACCCTGTAACCCTCCCCCACTCTCATAGGCAGGGAATCATTTCTTTGTCATTTCGCAACCAGTTCTTTGCTATTGTGTAAATTGCTATTGTCTTCAATTGTACATGCCTATCTGCATTCTTCTACTGCTAGGCATAGAAGAAAGACAAACCTCTGGTCCCACAAACATTCTTATCTTTTTGTTTACTTTTTATCTTAATTGGGAAATGCTTTCTAAGCAGGTCATAGACCTAAAATAAACCATGTGTTTTTGTATTATAGCAAAGCATGATTGTGTAATATTAACCAAAGGCTGTAATTAGATGATTACGCAGAACAATGGAAACTATGTTGTATACATGTGATTGTTTGGTAATCTATCATCATTACTTTTATGGTATAATAATTCAATCTGCAATAAATGTCTAATCAGGGGAGCCTGAAAGTGCTGGAATTCCCAGCAATCCCCAAGAACAATGTACCCTTATTGTGTGGAGCTGTGCAGTGGCCATGTGTGCATGTTCACCCAGCTGTGGAATAGCCATGTGTGCATGTTCACGCTCCATTATTGTCAGTAAGAGATATGCAAACAGCTGAGCATTCTCTAACAAGAGACTGGGCACCCTCATTGATTTGCCATTTGCAAAATATTTAATCAATATACCATTTTTGTGCCCAGTCACACAAAGCTTCTGGTTCTACAGAAGAAAAGCTTAATGGGAGGCGAAATAGAGAGGCGGATGCACATTTGGATGGCCCTCATTGACATCTATGGATACAGCCTTGCAAGCTTGCTTAAGGGCTCCTGCCCACAGGCGGATTTTCGCTGCTGAATCTACGATTGGCATCCGCACCACAAGTCTGCAGCGAATACCGCCCGCTACGTCCTATGGAGATCCGCTGCTTCCTACACACGAGCAGAAATCAATTGTGTTTTTCGCTAGTGGAGGAAAAATCACACCATGCTCCATTTTCATGTTGATTCCGCATGGATGGCTTCCACTGAAGTCAGTGGAAGCCGTCCGACCTGTGGCCCATCTAGAATGAACATTTCGAACAGGTCACGGATTCTGTGTTGTCGCCTAGTGTGGGGGAAAAAATGTAAAAAAAAAAATCTGTACTGCGCATGTGCGACGGCGAGCCACCAGGCCCATCCGCAGTACAGAAAAGACGGCGACAGAGCAGTTAAGCGTGGACGCCACTGCTGCCAAAGCCGGATTCCGCATGCGGAATTGAGCTCTTCCATGTGCATGAGGCATAAAAGTCAACCACATGTCCCTTATCTTACCCGTAGGCAGTGTCAAAAAGGGTGGGTGGTCATTATATAGACAAAAAAGAGTAGTCAATCAAACCCCCATTGGCAGGTGGCCACTTACAATCTACTTTGCAGCCACCAGTGGCAAATGCTGTTCCCTACTAGACCACCAACGAGGTAAAGACAATGATGCCAATGCAAAGATACCATTGCACTTTTGGGTGATGTACAAACTAAAGTCCCCATACACATAAGGGTGCATTTAGACACAAAGATGATCGCGCAAAAATGGCTTTTGAGTGATCATTTTGCATAAACTACTACTAGGTACTAATGCCTATTAGTACCAATTAGTAGCGTGTGAGCTGCCTGGAACAGACCACTGAACTGAATACATCCCCTTTGTTCTGCCGAGGGGCTGACAGCTAAAACAATGTAATCAGCTGTAATCAGTGCTTCCCGGGGAGAATACAGCGCATGGTCCTTCTTATCAGCTGTTCTGCCGAACAATGCATTTTATGTAGAACTGAAATCCATCATTCAGCAGAAAAGTGAAGGATGGGGAGATTTACACACAAGGATTATCACTTAAAAGATGGCTTTTGGAAGAATTTTGAGTAATTGTTGTGTCTACATGGGCCTTTAGAGTTTAGTCATGTGAATCCTCCAATTCAGATCGGACAACTTTTGCATATTTATGGAGGTCTTTCTACTCTCCGAAACAGATGGTATTGGAGACAAAAGTATCTGGCATAATGAATTTCAACACACAATTCTTTTGTTCCCCTTGGAGATAAGCCACTGCCAGAGCTGTCAGGCTGTGGTTTACCTCCCTTTCCCCATGTAAAGCACATGAACACTTGGCTAAACTTCGCTTGGAGGAGCTGGGAAAACTGTTTAGCCTACAGTTATTGAAGATGTATGGGCAACCTATTGAAAACGCGCAGCAAAGCTAGGACATATCCTATCTTTCCCGAACCTCGGAACCGACATGCGATTTTGCACTGGCATGTCCTATCTTTTGTTAGGTGTGCAGAGTTTCATGCATCTAACAACCTCCAAGTCAACGCTTCTATAGGAACCTATTGGTTCGATGTGAACGAGCCCTTAGCGTGCGTTCACACATTACAGAAATGCTGCAGTTTTTCCGCAGCAGAAACGTTTACTATCAAAGTGAATGGGATTAAAGCAAATCCTGTTCACATATACAGGGGAACAAACGCTGCAGATTTTCTGCTGTAACTGTACTGTAACTCTAACAGGTGGTTTTCCTGTAAATCCACTGCAAAGTGGATCAGCTGCAGAGTTTAACGCTTGTATTTAAAGTGTTGAATACCGTAGCTAAAATCCTCAGCAAAGTCATGCTGCAGATTCAGAAAACCGCTGCTCATTCACAGCAAAACTGTACGTGCCCTGTAAAGGAGATTTTAGAAATATCCTCTGCATGGTTTGTACTGTAAATGTGTGAATTCTACAGCATGTAGAAGGTACCCTTAAAATATCTGATCATTACAGATCCACAGTGATGACTTGCTAGAGGCATTTTTGACCCAATGTTAGCCGGTACCAGAAGTGCTGAGTGGTGGCTTTAAAGAACTGTAAGGAGAAGGCTTAGTGTAGAAGTAACAGAAGTGCCACATTAGATACATAAAGTACGACCGCCAGCACTCTCTTATCTTTTCTGTACAAGCTTTATTAGAGAAGGTTAGACTGGTATCTCCCTGTCCATCTTTCATGTTTTTCTCACGATAGGAAGATATAATCTGCTGTACGGATGCCACCGCTTCATCTATATTTAGAGCTTGAGGTTTGTATTCTGGTTGCACCAGCTGTATGTGTATTACAGAGATATGAAGATGTTCCAGACAGTGGAGCAATAAATAATGATTAGTGCTGCAACATTTCATAACTATCTGATACAATTATAATGATTTCCTTCTAGCGTTCCTACCACATAGAACTTTGATTTTCTGTACAAATAGTAATCTTCAATGTGTATGGGCACGCTGAGTGTTGTTTCACTACAGTTGGAGAGTCACAAGGCATAAAGTATAGTCTTCCCTTTAGTGAAACTACACATAAATAGCAATTTCCTAAAATATTTTACTTTGAGAATTGGTCTCTTTAGGAAGGATTAAAAGACAGTTCAGATAAGACAGAGGGGAATTTCAATACACTACGGCTTGAAGGGGTTGTGCCAAGATGGATAACTCCTTCCAAAATAACAGGCCAGGGGCCAACAGCTGTTCTATGATACTCTATGATGCCTATAGCCCTAGTAGGGTATATGAACATGGGTTGTGCTCTTGGCAAAACCCCTTTAACTGGCAGCCTGTCTGTATTCACAAGGCTGCACCATAAGACAGATGATTTACATTTATGTCTAGATTTTTTGAAGGAATAGAATTTTAGCACAATGTATATAAAATAGCAGTGATTTACTTATATAGTTGTATCATTAAAATATGGAATTAGTTCCAAATACCTTATTAATGGGTACTTTTGAGGTAATAGGAAGCTCCCTCTAGGTAAGGGCTCTTTCACACAGCCGTGTGTGTTTTTATGTTTTCTTGGCCGTGCTATAAAATTGCATGTTTTTCTGCGCTCATGCACCTGTAAGCTTTTTGCAACGTTAGACGCTGCTAAACTTCCCCGCCCTGCCTTTTTTTTCCAGCTCCCGTAGAAGTCTATGGGAGCCGCCACCGTATCTCCAGCAAAAGATAGTTTAAGAATAGAGATGAGCGAACGTACTCGGATAGGCACTACTCGTCCGAGTAATGTGCCTTATCCGAGTACCGCTGTACTCGTGCTCAAAGATTCGGGGCGCTCCGCTGCTGACAGGTGAGTCGGAGCGGGGAGCGGGGCAGAGCGGCCGGGAGAGAAGGAGAGAAAGATCTCCCCTCCATTCCTCCCCGCTCTCCCCTGCAGCTCCCCGCTCCGCAGCGCGTCCCGAATCTTTGAGCACGAGCACAGCGGTACTCGGATAAGGCACATTACTCGGACGAGTAGTGCCTATCCGAGTACGTTCGCTCATCTCTATTTAAGAACTATCTTTTTGCCCACCGTATATGCGTCGGCACATACTTACGTTGCGTATGTTCCATTTTTGACGATGCAACGTTTTTAAGCGCCGTATATTCGCCAGTGTGAATACATTGGAAACCAATGCCTCAGATGGTCGCGTATATCAGTCGGGTGTAAAAACGTTGCCGTTTATGCGCTCGTGTGATTTGAGCTTAAGGGGCATAGCTAAAGGCTCCTGATGCAAAAGTTCCACTTTTTCATGGTCACACCTTCTTAAGTGACCCATCAATGCAACACTTGCAGCCAAGGATATTGTGATGGGCTTAAAGAGACTCTGTCACCTACTTTTAGCCCTATGAGCTAAGCTTATGGGTTGAAAGTAGGTGAAGTGCTGAGTCCAAGGATGTAAGTTTATACTTACCTTCCCCGTTGTTCCCTTGATGTCAACATTGTAAGCTGGCAGGGAATTGACAAATTCCCTGATGACAGGCTGGGTATGAAGAACAGAGCAGTCCAGCTCTGTTCTCCATACCCTGCTCAGAGCGCTTGGCTGTATAACAGCCGGGCGTTGTGAGCAGGGAACAGCTGGATGCAGAAGACAAACGGGGATACCCTGCTTGTCTTCTGCATCCTCTGCTCGGAGCGCTCGGCTGTATAACAGCCAGGAAAACATGCTGAAAACAGCTGGATGCAGAAGACAAGTGGGGACATCCAGCTTGTCTTCTGCATTCTCCGCTCCAAGCGCAAGGTGATCGCTCAACGTTTAAATGATCACCTTGCGCTGTTAAAGAACACAACGATTATCACTCAAAAATCGTTCTAAACCAACCTTTACACTAAACTCACTACAGTCAAAGAATAATTGTTAGAACTACACCATGAGAATATGCATGGACCTGAACTCACAGTATCATTGAGTCCTGAACACAGTGAGATGCTTTGTTAATAGTAGCAGGTCTGCACAAAAAGTGTTGGTAAGAAAAGGTGCCAATGGAATCAAAGGGAATCTGTCACCTATGTTTATCCTATGAGTCAAGCTTATGTGCTAAAAGTAGGTGACCCGCTGAATATACTTATCTCACCCGTCATTCCCCCAGGGTCACCGCTGGAAACGCCTGAATTCGGTGAGCAGGGCTGCTAAGTAGTCCTCCCGCTCTAATTTTATAATGGGCAGACTACTTAGCAAGTCTCTACTCAATGTACTGAGCGGTGACTTTCTGCACTCACAATGTGGGAATGATGGGTGAGGTAAGTGACTTCCTGGTTCAATGTGGGTCCACTTATGATTTGTAAAAGCTTTTTAGTACATTATATGGTATATTAAATAGTCTAATTGAAAAATACAACTTATCCCACAAAAAGCAAGCCGTCAGACAGCATTGTCGACAAAAAAATAAGAATTAAGATTTTTTTAAAACAGGGAGGAAAAAACAAAAATAAAAATGAAAGGCCAGGTCATGAATATCACCTAAAGCCTCCAAATGCATTAACCCCTAGATAAACATAGAGAAAGATATCGCAAGTTATATATACATGTGTCAGGGGAGGAATAGATGTACACAGAGAAAGTACATACAGAGCAAATATTTGGTGTTTTAGCCCACTATTTGCCCTATAGATACTTTCTCTGTGTACATCTATGTTTTCTCTAACTCATGTATATATACCTTGTGATATCTTTATCTGTGCTTACCTAGGGGATCTTGTACATATTTAACTCTGGGTCTTTACTTTATATACAGTATATTCTTTATTTATTGATTTATTGATTTTAGGAACGGAACATGGGAAGGGGTGGGGGAGTAAAGGAGAGTGCAAATAGGTTTGGAAACATTTAGGAAATTCTTAATCAGATTTAACAGTAGACAATTCTGTAATAATGAAAAGAAAAAAGTTTCAGAGACTGTCCACTTTCATGCGCAGATTTTTCATGCTGATATCCGCAGCAGATGCACTGCGAGTGATCGTAAAATTTATTTTTAATTGTTTGTGGGAGATCGTGGATTGTGGATTGTGGAATGTTCTGCGGATAATCCGTGCGTGAAAAAATGCAATCCTCCTAGAAAAGACGCCAACCCCTTGCCAAACCCCTTTTACACTTCTCCAGCCCACTGGCCAACGCCTAGGAGCCATTTTACTTTGCTTTATAGCATTGAAGAGAGCAGGATGGCATTGTCAGGAGTTCGTAGACCTGCATTATGCATAGCTGATGATGAGCTCTCCAAGGTGGTCTCTACAATGACCTTTGCAGACATAATGAAAAATTTGCAGCGTCCTGCTGAATGAATGCGGAAAGCTTTGACAAGCTTTTTGCTCTGCTGTGGCCGCACCTAACCTACCAGGACACCTTCATGCAGCCCTGCATCACCCCTGAGGAGCGCTTGCTTGTCACCATCCGGTAAGATCAAGCTTGTTAGTTTACCCTTTTTTTTTCTTCCCGGAAATATTTTTTTCTATTAATCCCTTTGCTCTATTTGTTGTATTATCCTTTTTTGTGTGTTCTTTGTGTTCATTTTGAATGTTTTTTGACGTGTATTCTCTGTTCTGCTATATTTGTTCCTCTTTTTATTCTATTATTCTCTTTGTTTTAATAATCCTTTTGTTCCATTATTATTTTTCCATGTGTTCTCTTTGTTCAGTATGAATGCTTTTTTACTTGTATTCTGTGCTATACTATATTTTTCTATTTTAGTTTTATTATTTTCTTTGTGTTATTATTCCCTTTTTTTAATCATCCTTTTCCCTGTTCTTTTTGTTCTGTGTAAATGCTTTTTGACTTGCATACTGTGTTGTGCTATACTTTTTTCCCCTAGTAATTGTGTGGGCTTACCTATGGGACCAATGATAAACACATCTGTGTAAAGAAGCTGCTGCGCTCAGGGTCCTGATACTTTAATTACAAACAATACTGTTCGGAAGTCCTGTTGGCCGTAGCTGACAGCGACTACCGATTTGTACTGGTTGATATAGGGTCCTATGGAAGTTCTACTGATGCTTCTTTCCAACCAGCTGGCCCTAACAGAGCCACAGTTGCTTCCTGGTTCTTCAGGTCCAAAGGCCCCATTCGTAATTGTCGCGGATGAGGGCTTTTGCCTGCCAACCCATGTTCTGTGGCCATTTACCCGCAGACAGTTGGACATCAGGTGAAAGGTCTTTAATTAAAGACTCACGCGTGCTCGGCGGCTCATGAAATGTGCCTTTGAAATTCTGTCCAGTAAATGGCGAGTTTTCTGGGGCACCATTCAGATGAACCCTGAAAACGCATGCATGGCAGTTAAAGCCGCTGTGGTTCTGCACAATTTTTGCTGGATAAATGACGTGGGTTGGACATTTGCGGACAATCAACTGCCTACAACCTCCACAGTTGGCGGTGGTAATCGGAACCAAGAGATAGGGCCTGCATCTTTTGAGCTTCAGGTTAGAGACTACTAAGCGGACTACTTTCTGACTCCTCCGGAAGCAGTTACATGGCACATAGCCTCTATCCATGAAGCCTGAGGATCAGGCCATTCTAAACTGGGCTTTGATTATTTTCCCGGCTTCCATATTGTTTTTTTTAGGTAGTGTTTTTTTTTTCATTAGTTAGGGACTAGCAAGCAAATGAGGACTCTTGGCATGGGTTGCGAGCTTACGTAATATGGCCAAACGTAACTAACGTGATAAATGTGTATTAGCTAGAGATGAGCGAACACCAAAATGTTCGGGTGTTCGTTATTCGGAACGAACTTCCCGTGATGCTCGAGGGTTCGTTTCGAACAACGAACCCCATTGAAGTCAATGGGCGACCAGAACATTTTTGTATTTCGCCGATGCTCGCTAAGGTTTTCATGTGTGAAAATCTGGGCAATTCAGGAAAGTGATGGGAATGACACAGTGACGGATAGGGCAGGCGAGGGGCTACATGGTGGGCTGCATCTCAAGTTCACAGGTCCCACTATTAAGCCACAATAGCGGCAAGAGTGCCCCCCCCCCCCACTGTCAGCATAAAGATCGTCCTCCTCTGGCACAGCTGTAACAGCTGTAGCAGAGAAGAACGATGTTTGCCCATTGAATTCAATGGAGCGGCAATACAGCATGTTCCACTGAATGCAATGGGCTGCCGGCGATCGCAGGATGAATGGTCGGAAAGGGGTTAAATATATAACCCCTTTCCTGCAATTCATCCAGAAATGTGTTACACTAAAAATATATACCGGCGTATAAGGCGACCGGGCGTATAAGACGACCCCCCAACTGTCACCTTATACGCCGGCAATACAGTGGAGCAAAGAATAAAAAGCATTACTTACGTTTTTAGATGATCTGCGGTGCTCCTGCAGGCTGTCACTCCCTCCTGGTCCACGGCAGACAAGCTTTCTCTATGAAAGGCTTTAAATCCCTGCCTCCAGGAAGACACGTGCCTTCAGCCAATCACAGCCAATGACAATGATGTCATTGAATGGCTGTGATAGGCTGTGTTTCTGGAGGCGGGGATTTCAAGCCTTGAAATCCCCGCCTCCAGAAACACAGCCAATCACAGCCATTCAATGACATCATTGTCATTGGCTGTGATTGGCTGAAGGCACATGTGCTTCTGGAGGCAGGGATTTAAAGTCTTTCGTGGAGAAAGCAATACTCTGCCGTGGACCAGGAGGGAGTGACAGCCTGCAGGAGCGCCGCAGATCATCTAAAAACGTAAGTAATGCTTTTTATTCTTTGCTCCACTGTATTGCCGGCGTATAAGGTGACAGTTGGGGGGTCGTCTTATACGCCCGGTCGCCTTATACGCCGGTATATATTTTTAGTGTAACACATTTCTGGATGAATTGCAGGAAAGGGGTTATATATTTAACCCCTTTCCGACCATTCATCCTGCGATCGCCGGCAGCCCATTGCATTCAGTGGAACATGCTGTATTGCCGCTCCATTGAATTCAATGGGCAAACATCGTTCTTCTCTGCTACAGCTGTTACAGCTGTGCCAGAGAAGAAGGATTTGTCTTCTATATGTTCTCAATGGGGTCAGCGCTGCTGCCGCTGGCCCCATTGAGCGCATATAGAATGCATCCATAGCGAGCAGCGGGAGGGGCAGATTTCAATACTCGGGTGACACCTTATCTCCCCAGCCACTCACAGCAGGGGGGTGGTATAGGGCTTAAACGTTGCAGGGGGAAGTTGTAATGCCTTCCCTGTCTTTATATTGGCCAAAAAAAAGCGCTAGCGTCTCAGGGAAGAAAGTTTAATTTACCAGAACACCGCATGGTGTTCGTTACGAATAACGAACATCCCGAACACCCTAATATTCGCACGAATATCAAGCTCGGACGAACGCGTTCGCTCATCTCTAGTATTAGCTATATTTGGCCATAATATAAACTAATACTAATTTTGGGGGGAATTGGGGGGGGGGGGGTAATTTTTTTTAATTTAAATCAGTTTTTTTGGATTATATTGTCTTATTTCTAGGGTATGTGATTTTTTTGTGTAGCACTACTCACAATCAATCACTGGCGTCGTGTTGGCTCACAAGCGCTGCATTAATTGTCTGAGAAAGACGCTCACTGCCCAATTTGAGCCTGTGCTTCCTGGAGATGGGATTTAATAATGCCACAACCAAGAAGTTATTTTAATTTAGCAGCCGAGGAGTGTAGGATGATCGGCAGAGTTATGGAACTTCATAGACCAGCAGTAAGGCAAGGACCCCGGCTGCTGGGTAAGTTACGTGTTTCCCCAAAAATGAGACCATATATTTCCTTGTAAATGGTCTTAGTTTGGGGGAATTACAAATTATATTTACCAACCAGCCGCATTCCGTGTCCTCAACACAGGACTCCAAGCTGAAATGTGCTTGCTTGCCGTCCTCAGCCAACAGAAGATTGCTTCCTGGTTGCAGGTTTCATAAATCTCACCTCCAGCATGAGTGGACTCTGTTTGGTTTATCGAGCAGTGGATTGATTGGCTAGGAGTTTGCAAGAACCAATCAAAGCTAGCTCATTCTTTCATTGAGCGTTGCATTGATTTCCTGGCACTGCTGGAGAACCAATCTGAGGCATCGCTTCCTGGAGGCGGGAATTATGAATCCCGATACTATAAAGCAATCTTCTGGTACTCAATAAGGACTGCAAGCAAGCACACTGCAGACTGTTAGGAGGACAGGGATTGTGGCTGTGCTTGGTAAAAAAAAAATATTTTGTATGTAATTCATCCACAGCTGTTTTCCTCGGGGTAGGGCTTATGTTTCCTGCAATACCAAAAAAAGATTACCAAACATGCTCGGTCAGTGTCCCTACAGCTGCTCCCCAGAGGTTCGGCACAGGTTGGAGTGTTTCCTGCATTTCATAGCCGCACATACAACATCACTTCCTAGTAAAGGGATTCAGAAATCCCATCTCCAGGAAGTAATGCCTGTGCATGGTTCTACGGGTGGTGCTTGTCCATTCCATACAGCGCTGCATAAACCAGTCACAGCCATCACTTCCTGTACATTGGATTTATGATTCACGTAACAAGTAATTGATGTTGTCAGCGCAGCAAAGGAATGGGGGAAGCACATCGGAGCAGTGGAGAAAAGCAGGAGGGACGTGGAACGTGCCTGTTAGGTAATTATTAGAGATGAGCGAACACGTTCGGCTCCGCCCCTTTTTCGCCCGAACACCGAACTTTGCGAACACTTCAGTGTTCGGGCGAAAAAGTTCGGGGGCCGCCGTGGCAGCGCGGGGGGGTGCGGCGGGGAGTGGGGGGGAGAGGGAGAGAGAGAGGGCTCCCCCCTGTTCCCCGCTACTGCCGCCCGCGCCGCCGCGCATCTCCCCGCCCCCCGGCGGCACCCGGACACTTACGCGCGAACACTGCAGTGTTCGGCAAAGCCGGTGTCCGGGTGCGGATGTGTCCGTAACGGACACGTTCGCTCATCCCTAGTAATTATAACAAGACATTTCCTGAAAATAAGACCTAGTTCCACTTGTGGGTAAAAATGTAGACAGGGTATTATTTTCGGGGGGACACGAGGCATTAAAGGGGTTGTCCCGCGATAGCAAGTGGGGTTATGCACTTCTGTATGGCCATATTAATGCACTTTGTAATATACATCGTGCATTAAATATGAGCCATACAGAAGTTATTCACTTACCTGCTCCGTTGCTGGCGTCCCCGTCGCCATGGTGCCGTCTAATTTCAGCGTCTGATCGCCCGATTAGACGCGCTTGCGCAGATGGGTCTTTTCCCTTCGGCTCGGCAGCAGCGGCGTTCTGGCTCCGCCCCGTCACATGTGCCGATTCCAGCCAATCAGGAGGCTGGAATCGGCAGACGTCATGGGGCGGAGCTACGCGATGATGCGTACAAGGGGGCGGAGCCAGAACATCGCTGCTGCCGAGCCGTGCCGAAGGGAAAAGACCCATCTGCGCAAGCGCGTCTAATTGGGCGATTAGACGCTGAAATTAGACGGCACCATGGCGACGGGGACGCCAGCAACGGAGCAGGTAAGTGAATAACTTCTGTATGGCTCATATTTAATGCACGATGTATATTACAAAGTGCATTAATATGGCCATACAGAAGTGTATAACCCCACTTGCTGCCGCGGGACAACCCCTTTAACCCCTTAGTGACGAAGCCTGTTTGCGCCTTAGTTACGGAGCCAAATTTTGGAAGTCTGACATGCGTCGTTCAACGTAGCATAACTCCATAAAGGCTTTACATATCCAAGTGATTCTGACATTGTTTTTTCGCCACATGTTGTACTTCATTTAGGTTGTAAAAAGAGACCGATATAATTTGTGTATATTTATTAAAAGTACCAATATTGGAAAAATTTTGAAAAAATTGTCATTTTTTCACATTTTCAACCGTAATAGCTCAAATATGTCCAAACATACTGTACAAATTTTTGATAAGATATATATTTCCATCTGTTTACTTTATTCTGAATGCACACTTGAAAAACTTTTGTGTTTTTTTTAACCATTTAGAGGACATACAAATTTAACATTACTTTTCAGCATTTTGAGGAATACTTTGCTTTCCTGCACCAAACCAAGTTTGCAAAGGCTCATAAGTGTCAGAATAATAGATACCCCCTCAAATGACCCCATTTTAAAAACTACACCCCTTAATGTATTCACTGAGGGGTGTCATGAGTATTTTGACTCCACCAGTTTTTTTCAGGAATTAATGCAATTTAGAGGAGAAAAAATAAAATTTAATATTTTTGCAAATATGTCATTTTAAAGACATATTTTTTTCCTATAGAGCCCATGAAAATGAGGATTTACACACCAAAATAGATACCCCCGTTTCTCCCGTGTTCAGAAACATACCCATTGTGGCCCTAATCTTATGTCTGGATGCACAACGGGACCCAAAATGAAAGGAGTAGTCGGTGTCTTTCAGAACATAAATTTTGCTTGAAGGCGTTTTAGGCCCCATAGCACTTTTGTAGAGCTCTTGAGCGGCCAAAACCAAAGAGAGCCCCCACCAGTGACCCCATTTTGAAAACTAGACCCCTTAACGAATTTATCTAGGGGTGTACTGCCCATTTTGACCCCACAGTTTTTGAAAGAATTGAAGCAAAGCAAAAGGAAAAAATTGTGATTTTCGTTTTTTTGTCAATTCTGTCATTTTAAAAACAGCTTTTTTTGTACAGCACACACATAAATGAAGACTTGCACCCCAAAATAGATACCCCAGTTTGTCCCGTGTTCAGAAACATACCTATTGTGGACCTAATCTTTTGTCTGGATGCACAACGGGGCCCAAAATGAAAGGAGTAATCGGTGGCTTTCAGAACAGAAATTTAGCATGAAGGTGATTTAGGCCCCATTGCCTACTTGTAGAGCCCTTGAGCGGCCAAAACGACAGAGAGCCCCCACAAATGACCCCATTTTGAAAACTAGACCCCCTAACGAATTTATCTAGGGGTGTACTGTGTATTTTTACACTACAATTTTTGAATAAATCTAAGCAAAGCAGTAGGAGAAAAATTACAATTTTCATTATTTCGGCAGTTGTATCAATTTAAAAACAGTTTTTTTTGTACAGCACACATAGGAATGAAGACTTTCACCCCAAAATGGATACCCCCGTTTGTCCCGTGTTCAGAACCATAACCCTTGTAACCCTAATCTACTTAAAGGACACATGGCTAGGCCTATAATGGATGGAGCACCCGTTGGATTTCAGGGTACAACGGTATAAATTCCAGGCCCCATTGCCCACTTATAGAGCCATTGAGCGTCCAAAACGATAAAACCTCCCCACAAATGACCCCATTTTAAAAACTAGACCCCTTAATGAATTCATCTAGGGGTGTATTACGTATTTTGACCCCACAGTATTTGAATAAATCTAAGCAAAGCAGAAGGAAAAAATTACGATTTTCATTTTTTTGGCAATTTTGTCAATTTAAAAACAGTTTTTTTTGTACAGCACACATAGGAATGAAGACTTTCACCCCAAAATGGATCCCCCCATTTATCTCGTGTTCAGAAACATACCCATTGTGGCCCTTACAGGAAACATGGCAAGGCCTATAATGGAGGGAACACCTGTTGGATTTCAGGGCACAACTGAATACATTCCAGGCCCTATTGCCCACTTGTACGGAATAAAAATTGACACCTTAAAAAAATTTCCCCCCCACGCCCCACACACACTCCGCACCCTTTTCGGCGTTCCCCAAATCTTAGATAAAAGTAATAATGTGAACTGTGTAATATTTCCAAAGACAAGGGTAATTACGGAGGCTGGTTGGGATGGGTACATGGGGCTATAAAACCGTGTATCCCCCCTCCTCTCATGCTTTTTGGGGGTATTTCTTGCCCTCAGTAGCGGGTATGGGGTGTAAAAAGTGGCGTTCCGTGAGTCTCCGTAAGCTTAATGAGATGCGGCGGTCTCACACAGAAGACGCTAAACAAGCTGCTCCTGGAACTGCAGGAAGGCGAACGTTCCCGGGGCTTCTTGTAAAATACGTATTACAGGTAGCGGTCTGAATAACGCTGGGCTCACGCAGCCATAGGTGGAATCTGCTTGCGGAGGTCCACAGCGGATCCCATCTGTGAGCCCGGCTGTGACCCTGCGTACGGCCGCGTAATGTACTGCGCATAACTGCGTACTTACACGGGCGGTCATACGCAGTATATATATATTTTTTTGTTTGTATTTTCCGCACCGTCGCTTAGCGATGACGCGGGTACCCGCAGCCCGTATACAAGGTAGTTGCGTATGGGCTGCGGGTATATCCGCGACCATGGAGCACAATGGGCTCTATGCTGCGGATATCCGCGGTAAAATAGAACCTGCTGCGTTCTCTTTTCTGTGAGTGGATTATACAATTCCGACCCACTAATGTGAGCGGAATTGGGTAATCCAATGCGATTGATCTGCGCATTAGCGCGGATCAGACGCATGCGGAATCCGTAATTCCTATCCGGTCATGTGAGACCAGGCTAAGGTAGATCGCTACCTTTTTAACACGTGACCGGGGGCCGCTCAACGAGGCCACCCGTCACTGCTCCAGGCTCTCGTCGACCGTTGGTCGCTGGGAGCAAGGAGATTTTAAATTTCCTGGGCTCCCCGACTCCTGCGCATGTGTCCGATGTTTTGCAGGCGGTCGCATGCGCAGAATCCGGGAACGTTCACGGAAGAAGATTGTGTCGGGGCGCAAATACGGAGGCCTCCAGCAAAAAGTTTCATCTCCTCTCACCGATCGCATCAGTGAGGGGAGATGAACCTTCACCTTTTTTTTACTTTTACGTGACCGCCATTATCCATTGGATAACGGAGAACACGTGATCAGGAACCGCTCACCGCGGCCCCCCGTGAAATCTCCAGGCTCTCGGCTAAGTTTTGTAGCCAGGAGCAGGGAGATTTTAAATTACCACGGCTTTTGCGCATGCGCCTGCCATATTGGCGACGGGCGCGTGCGCAGAAGCTGGGGTAAGGTCCGCGGATAAATCCGCGGGCCTTAGGTACGTCATTTCATCCTCCCTCACAGATATGATCCGTGGTGGGAGATGAAACGCAAGTTTTTTAAACTTTTTTAATTTAACTTTTTGCACTTTTTTTTTTTACTTTTTACCCCTTTTTTATTTTTATTTTTTACTTTCTGCACTTTTTTTTAATTTACATGATCACTGCTATCCATTGGATGACAGTGATCATGTCCCCAGTGACATCCCTCTGCTCCTGGCTACACATGGCAGCCAAGAGCAGAGGGATTTTGAATTTCCCAGGGCTCGAGCCCCTCTGTGCACGCGCCCGATGTCAATCATCAGGGGCGCATGCGCAGACCGGGATTTCGGGTCCCGGGACATCGGGACATCGCAGAGGACCGGGGGTGAGTATTTTCACCTCCCCTCATGGATCCGATCCATGAGGGGAGGTGAAACCTTACTTTTTTTTAACTTTTTCAACTTTTTCGCGATCGCCGCTATCTAATCGATAGCGGCGATCGCGGGCCCGGGGACCGCTCACAGCGGTCCCCGGTAACACCTCCTGGCTCCCGGCTACCTTCAGGAGCCGGGAGCCAGGAGATTTTAAATTTGCCGGGGGCTCCTGGGCTTCTGCGCATGCGCGTGACGTCATCGCCTGGCGCGCATGCGCAGAAGGCCGCCGGCGGGTCCGGGAGGACGTGATCTCCGTGGGACACCGCCGACAAGCCGGGTAAGTAATTTCAGCTGCCCTGGTGGAGCCAATCCAGCAGGGCAGCTGAAGAACTAACTTTTTTGACAGTTTTCTTTACTTTTTTGCGATCGGCGCTAGCCATTGGCTAGCGCCGATCGCAATGCCGGGGGGGACTGCCCGCATCCTGGGATGACAGCTCCATGCTGTCGGCTACCTGCGGGCACCGACAGCATGGAGCTGTCACGTCCTCAGGCAAGTGGGCATCAATCCAAAGAGGATGCATAAAACTACGTCCTCTAGGATTAAGGCCCACTTTCTGAGGACGTAGTTTCCCGATGGGGCAGTCGTTAAGGGGTTAAAGAAAGCATGGAGAAAAGTCATTTTCTTAAATATATTGTTTTTTTATATTTTTTGTAAAAACATTTTTAAGGAAAACACAATATTTAACATTTTAAAAACGGTTTTAAAAATAACTTAAAAAAAATAACACTTTTTAAAAAATATTACACTTCAGGTTTTTTTTTACAAATTTTGGTAGTGCAACGTAGCGTTGCTGCTTGGAGACACAAACTGCATGTTGTTGTTCCTTGTGGCAGAAGGCTGCTCCACACTGCGATCCATGGCTTGAGACCTGGGGATATTTTGGTGGGGGGCTGCCAAATTGGGCCTTAAATGTCTTGGCTATAGTGTTCAAAGGCATAAAGGCCTTTAGGAAACTGTTGTGGTGAGGGGTGTGGGAGGGAGTGGAGGTGGCGGCAAGGGCTGAATTGTTGCTAATAGCCTCTGGGTATGGCAAAGCCATTACTGGTTAAGGGTGTGGTGGAGGTCGTAGGGATTTTGGGGGGTGTTGCCATCTCTATCTGGTATGATATATGTCCTTGTGAGCAGAGTCGCATCATGTCTGGCATACTGAGTAGCGAAGCTGTCACAAATTGCCCATATGCTGCAGCTGCATCAAGTTTTGGACTTTGTTGCCTAAGGGCGCTCATGACAACCCAACGAAGCTGCTCCCGGCCCGCCAAGTCAGTCGTCTTTTCAACCTCCGCTGCACTTGACCTTGGCTGGACACAAGGTCGATAGGGCTGAGGATAATCGCATTGCAGCTGACTCCCCCCCCCCCCCCCCCACACACCTCTGAGGTTCCTTTCCCAGGGGAGTCAGCAAAAAGATTAACTATGGAGGTGTCTTCTACTATTTCTTCCTCTCATGTCTCCATGTCCGGTAAGTTGTCACTGGACCTGTGAAAAGGAGATAAATCATTAGCAGTTGACCTTGTAGGCCTCCCCCTCTGTTGCGTTAATTGCGACAAATTGTGGGGAAAAGCACCTGTGTTAAGGCGTCTTACTTTCATCATGTGTCATGTGTCACACTTCTATGCTTTCTTGTACTTATGCCGCCTATCCATGGATGCTCTTAGATACATCGAATTCTGGAAATACATGTAGGGCTGTTTTGTTGGTGCCCGATCGCTGCTTTTAGGAACCACAAAATATTATTTCCTGAAGTAGCCTCTGGATCTTCTCCATTTCTCTTTATTAAATCCACTGCAACTGAGCGAAAAAATAATAAAAGGGAAATCAGAATTCAACATGGAATACAACTGTACAGCACAAAAATGCAATAAAAGAATGTAAACATGCATGCAGCCATGTGAACACAAACATCCATGCTAACAGGCAAACGGTAACATCCATGCAAACATGCGAACAGTAACCATTGTAGGCAGTTAAAAGGTGAAGTTGTGGATGGAGTATATCTCCCTCCAAGGCTCTCAGTCTAGACAGGGTGGCGGTCCAGTCCACCACTTCACCTTAGTTCTCAGTTAGCTCAGCTGTAGATACTGACCCCGTTACTGGAGCATAAAAGACTGCAGCTCCAGGGAGTCAGTGCCTGACAGCCTGAGGAGGAAGCCTCTGAGCACCATGCGTGGTGCAGCAGTTCATTTCTGTTATACTGCATGGACTTTGCGTTGCTGTCTTGTGTGACCTGGAGCATACGCAAAAATAAAGACTAAAAGTGAGTTTTGATGAACTTTAGAGTCCAGTGTGTCATTGTTGCTCCCACCCCCAGATAACAGTCTTACATTTGGTGTTTGGATGCGGGCAGCAACCCGGACTGCTGAGGGCAACGGCACCTGGTGAATGTTCTGGGTGAAGTCTGCAGTTGCAATGCAGGCACCAACCCCAGCCATGGAGGAGCTGCTGGCGCGGGTGGACAGGTTGACGGATGTCCTCCTAAAGCATCTGCCCTTAAGAAAGGAAGGAGCTTAGACTACTCGTGCCCTTCCGGCAGATCTGCAATGCTGGGTCAGCCTTTGAGGACCCAAGGATGCTAACCAGCTGGTAGATCTGTTAGACCGCCATACTGAGAATGAGAACTACCTCTGGGATGTCCATTCCATCCAGACCCCCTCTACGAGTTCCAGGCCTACACAGGGTAAGAGATCACCAGAGGCCGTAGGAAAGCTGTGGCATGGCGGGAGGGAGGTCGGGCAAACGGAAGGGGCATCGTTAGAGTTAAAAGCCTCTGATAGCCCCAACCCTCATGCTAAGCAGAAGAAACCAGGGCCTTTGAGGTGCTGGAGATGCCAGGGGCTCGGGCATGTGTTGGCCCAGTGCCCTGTGACTGATCGACCGAGGGAGTGGTGCTTGGCGCCAAACCTTGTTCGCACGGCCCATTTGCGGTGCCCCGTAGAGACTAGAGACTGAGCCACAACTGTGTCGCATTAGTGTAAACCACCATTCTGTAGAGGCTCTACTGGACTCGGGTAGCCTGGTCACCTTAGTGCATGCTAGCCAGATAGCAGAAGGCTTCATACCGGGTAAGCACATAAGTGCGGTAAGTATACACGGTGACACAAGGGTATATCCTATGGCCCAGTGTAACTTTGAAACTTTAAAACTTTGACCTACGATGTAGGTGTTGTCAAAGGATTGATGCACAGCGTGATATTGGGGCGCAATTTTCCTGTATTCTGGGACTTGTGGGGAAAAATGATAATCCCTTCTAAAGAGACTGATGTAAACCCAGCCAACCTTACACCTCTGCAGGATAGCTGAGTAAATGTGTACGTTGAACCAGAGAATGTAACTTTTCCTTTACAGGTCTTGGCTGGAGATAACGCTGAGGAGGAAGTCTACCCCTTGGTTCAGGATGTGTCCGATCTGGAGGATGCGCCTGGGAACTTTGGGACAGCCCAGTTAAGGGACCCCACTCTTATCAATGTCAAAGAAAATGTTGTAGTGATAAATGGTGTGTCACAGGAACCGGGTTCTGACCAACGGTTCCCCCATTTTGACATGAATAATAACTTGTTGTATAGAGTAACAAAAACAAGCGGGGAAGTGGTGGAACAGTTGGTCGTGCCAAAGCCGTACACATCATGTGTTAGGAGGACATTTAGGAACTGATAAAACGCAGAATAGAATTCTTCAAAGGTTCTGCTGGCCAGGGGTGTACAAGGACATAAAAGAGTATTGTGAGTCGTGCCCCACCTGTCAGAGCACCACTCCTGTGTTGCACTTTCGCAGTCCCCTAGTGCCTCTCCCGATTATAGACGTTCCCTTTGAGAGAATTAGAATGGATTTAGTGGGTCCCATAGTCAAGTCGTGTTAGATTATGCCACTCGATACCCTGAGGCAATCCCTTTAAAAAGCCCTACTGCCAAAAACATTGCATGAGAGTTGTCCCTTATGTTCTCCAAAACAGGTCCTCCCAAGGAAATTCTCACGGACCAAGGGACCCCGTTCATGTCCAAAGTAACCAAAGAATTGTGCCAACTCTTTAAAATTGATCACATATGAACCTCGGTATACCATGGACAGCCAAGGCCGAGCAGGCCTTTCAAAGTTTAAAGTCTGCTCTTTACCAACCGCCAGTATTGGTAACGGCCGACTTCTCGAAAGAGATTATTGTGCAGATGGATGGGTGTTCTTCCCCATTTAAGCCGGAAACTATCTCCTGCGGAGAAGAATTACACTATTGTTGAATGTGAATGTTTAGCAGTAAAATGGGCACTGGAAACATTGAGATACTATCTCTTGGGAAGAGAGTTCAAATTGGTGTCAGACCATGCCCCCTTGACCTGGATGAAGGAAAATAAGGAAAAGAATGTGAGGGTGATGAGGTGGTTTCTTTCACTTCAGAGCTTCAAGTTCACCCTCGAGTATAGACCAGGCAAATCACAAGGTAATGCTGATGCCCTGTCTAGGGTGCATTATCTGACCACCAAGAAGGCCCAGCCCTCCGGTCTGGATAAGAGGGGGGGGGGAGGGGGGATATGTAGGCAGTTAAAGGGTGAAGTTGTGGATGGAGTATATCTCCCTCCAAGGCTCTCAGTCTAGACAGGGTGGCGGTCCAGTCCACAACTTCACCTTAGTTCTCAGGTAGCTCAGCTGTAGGCACTGAGCCCGTTACTGGAGCATAAAAGACTGCAGCTCCAGGGAGTCAGTGCTTGACAGCCTGAGGAGGAAGCCTCTGAGCACCCTGCGTGGTGCAGCAGTTCATTTCTGTAATACTGCATGGACTTTGCGTTGCTGTCTTGTGTGACCTGGAGCATACGCAAAAATAAAGACAAAGTGAGTTTTGATGAACTTTGGAGTCCAATGTGTCATTGTCGCTCCCACCCCATGGATGTCTTACACCATGCACACGCTAACATCCATGCTACTGCTAACCATACGCACGCTAACATCCGTGCAATCATGCAAACGCTAACCATGCACATGCTATTTCCATACAACCATGTAAATGCTAACCATGCACACGCTAACATCCATGCAACCGTATGACTGCTAAACATGGGCATGCTAACACCCGTGCAACCATGCGAATGCTAACATACATGTAAGCATGCAACAATGCAAACGCCAACATGCATGCAACTATGCGAACGCTAACCATACGCACACTAGTTCCATGCAACCATGTGAATGCTAACCATGCGCACTCTAACATCCAAGCAACCATATGACTGCTAAACATGCGCATGCTAACACCCATGCAACCATGTGAATGCTAACACACATGTAACCATGCAAACACCAATATGCATGCAACTATGCAAATGCCAACATTCCTGCAACAATGCGAACGCTAACATACATGTAAGCATGCAGCCATGCGAACACAAACGTGCATGCAAGCATGCAAACCCTAAATATTTGCAACCATGTGAACATGAGCATACATGCAAGCTTACATCGACGATCAAATGCATCCATTTATATTATATAGGGGAAGACAGTACTTACAGATAGCCTTTTTGTCAGTGACGGTGACATGAGAGTACTTTGTCTCGTATGTAAGAAGCGCCAGTTCTTCCCAGGCATGCTCCTTCAGTATTTTATCCTTAAAGTTCTCCAGATTGTAGTTCCATATAATGGGGAAATCCTCCATGAGTCTTACTAACTTTCCCATATCAAAATTATTTGCTAGCATGGCAGCCATGGCTCTTCCCTTCTCTGCAGGAAGTAAACAGGCCTTTCCCCCACCTCCCAGCCTAATCCCGCCTACAAATCCGCAGCAGATCTGCAAATGTAGTTAAATGTATTTGCAGATGCTCTGCAGATCCTAAACTCCCATAGAGATGAATGGAGCCACATCCGCAACAAAATGGAGCATGCTGCAATTTCATATCCATGCGTCGCATGCGCAAATCATTTAAAATCACATGCACAGGTTTTAAATGAAGTACGGATGCCAATGATTCTCTATGGGCGGCTTGAACTGCGGATCACCTGCATAGGTAAACCACGGGGATTTTGTAAATCAAATCCGCCTATGGACATTGGGCCTAAGGGCTACTTCACACAACTATGCCGTTACTGGTATTTTTTTGTGTGCAAATTCTGTGCATGCATAACACTCACAATAGAACCCATTGACTTCACTGGGTTTGTTCTCAGGAGTGCGTTTTGCGTGCATATTTTATGCTCTCAGATCTGTTCTATTTTCCTGTATTTTGCGCAGCAAGGCTCCCATAGAAGTCTATGGGAGTTGCACAAATACGCAAGAGGAAGCATAAAACACTGCGCAAAATGTGGAAAAAAGAAGACATCTGGACTTCACTAGGCTAATTAGACTTTTAATCCACAGAAAGTCTGTGTCGCGTGTGAATTGGACTTGCGTACACAAAACATACAGCAGACATGCGTGCAAATATATCTTATCCAACCTTGCTAATGCACAAATACGTTGCGCTGCGGTGAGTTTTTTTTTTAAACCGAACGATGAGTGAACAAGCCAACAATGGATTTTTATGCCTGCATAAAATGACAGATGGACAAAAAGCGCACCATTTAAAATTCATCATTGGATCGTGGCTACGTTTACACTGATAATTTTCGCTAGTTTTAATGATTTTTTGAATAATATTGTTCTGTGTAAAAGAGCCTTATGACATCAAAGAAAAGATTTTGTACCTGGTAAACTCTAATTAAATATATTGCTGAACGAATAAAGGGTATTGTCTTTAGTTCGCAAATACAGTAGTTGATACTTGTTCTGAAATTCAAGCTGCACATTCCGAATATCCTGGTATTTCTCAAGCCTTCCATCTCACATCTACTTTTCTCAAGAGCATGTATAGTATTTACTTTGTTGCGCCATTTCAAGATTGAAGGGGTCCTATTCTCTTTCCAAGGTCTAGGTATTATGAGTATACTTCCAAATATAAAAACAGGTAGCTCATGGCATATAGCCGAGAGTTTAGTACAATTAAAAAAAATCTTTTTTTCACACCTTCATATCTTAAACAAGATAAAACATGAAAATCTACTTTGGACAAGGGTATACAATGTGTGCCATGGCATAACAAAAAACTGTCAAATAAACCACCACACAGTCATTTAGTAACTCTCGACCTTGGCTGTCACAAAAGGGCTTCTTCAGGTGGGGGGGGGGGGGGGGGCGTGCATGTAAGTTGGCTAACAAAACAAAATGCTTTTTTGGAACAGACAAAAAAACAATATAAAATAAATTTTTTTATCAATTGTGATACTAAGAATGTTGTCTATAACATCATATGCACACATGATGATGGAACATATTAGGGAAATCAATAAAAAGAGAGGCATTCTGGATGCTCAAGTTAGATACAAGGTATCCTAAAGGAATGAATTATAAATCGGATTTATTGTGCATGTACTAGAATTTAGCACATGAATACATTTTTGTGGACTAGCCTATTACACCAACAATGTTTTATATTATGTTGTATCAAATTTGTGAAGTAACCTTTCTATATGTATTTAAGAACATGGCAAGTTGTAGATTATTGATACTTGAACACGGCAGTCCACCGCAGACATTAGTCAGTCCTTGTGCTGTGTCCAAGAAAATAAAATGGTCACAGGCCTTTACCGCTTCCAACTCAGAAGACTTTACTGTGCACTGTCCTCTCGCCACTGGCGTAACTATAGGGGATGCGGTTGCACCCGGGCCCAGGATCCTTAAGGAACCTATAAGGTCTCTCTTCTCCATGTAGGGAGCCCAGTACTATGAATAAAGCTGTATAGTTGGGGGCCTATTACAGGTTTTGCATTAGGGCCCAGGAGCTTCAAGTTACACCTCTACATTAAGGGGTTAAGAGAAGTTTGGAGGCCCCAAGATAAACTTTTGCACCTGGGCCCATGAGCCTTTAGCTATGCCCCTGTCTCTCGCGGTTCTTTTTCAGAGCCTTGCCTGTGTACAATTCACTATACTCTCACCCTCCTATGTGGGACTAGAGCCCTTATATTACCTCTGCTCACATATCCTGGAGCACAGAAAATCTGCAGCGTCATTCTGCGCCCCAGGAGCCACTTTATGGCACTTTCTTTGATCGTATGTCTATTACCCCTTAGGGTTTTCCCGCCATTGCTAAAGCGTCATTGGAAGTCATATGTTGAGAATCCCTAGATGTTTTTTTTTCCTGGATGGCCAATCTATTAAAGAGAGTGTTTATATATTCCTGCCTCTGCTCTCACTATTTGCTGATTATTAGAGATGAGCGAACGTACTCGTCCGAGCTTGATGCTCGTTCGAGTATTAGCGTGTTCGAGATGCTCGTTACTAGAGGCGAGCACCACGCGATGTTCGAGTTACTTTCACTTTCATCTCTGAGACGTTAGCGCGCTTTTCTGGCCAATAGAAAGACAGGGAAGGCATTACAACTTCCCCCTGCGATGTTCAAGCCCTATACCACCCCCTGCAGTGAGTGGCTGGCGAGATCAGGTGTCACCCGAGTATATAAATCGGCCCCTCCAGTGGCTCGCCACAGATGCGTTCAGACAGAGATCAGGGAAAGTGCTGTCTTGGTGGAGCTGCTATAGGGAGAGTGTTAGGAGTATTTTTGGCTTCAAGAACCCCAACGGTCCTTCTTAGGGCCACATCTAACCGTGTGCAGTACTGTGGAGGCTGCTTTTTGCAGTGTTGCACATTTTTTCTTTTTTGTATATCGGCCGTGCAGAGCATTGCGCCCTGCAGTAATTATACATAGTGCAGGGCCAGTAGTGGTGAGGCAGGGACAGAAGACATATATTGTGAGGCAGGGACAGAAGACATATATTTATTGAATATAGGCAGTGGGCCTTTGCAAAAACATTTTGGGAAAAAAATCTATTTGGGCTGCCTGTGACTGTCCTCAGTGTTCTGGGTCTGTGCTGGGTGTAGTTGTCCTCCTAATTCATACGCAGCCAGCTAAGTGTTACAGCAGGCTTGCGCAAAATTATTTCCTGGCGTTCCGTAAGCGAGGTCAGCCTCCAACCACAGGCCAATAAGCGGCACATTTAATTACAGCGTTCTGTTTCTGCACTACTGGTAATACACCATGCTGAGGGGTAGGGGTAGGCCTATAGGACGTGGACGCGGGCGAGGACGCGGAGGCCCAAGTCAGGGTGTGGGCACAGGCCAAGCCAGTGCGGTGGCCAGGGGTAGAGGCAGGGCCAGACCGAATAATCCACCAACTGTTTCCCAAAGCGCCCCCTCGCGCCATGCCACCCCGCAGAGGCCAAGGTGCTCTACGGTGTGGCAGTTTTTCACAGAGACGCCTGACGACCGACGAACAGTGGTGTGCAACCTTTGTCGCGCCAAGATCAGCTGGGGAGCCACCACCACCAGCATGCGCAGGCATATGATGGCCAAGCACCCCACAAGGTGGGATGATGCCCGTTCACCGCCTCTGCTTTGCACCACTGCCTCTCCCCCTGTGCCCCAACCTGCCACTGAGATCCAACCCCCCTCTGAGGACACAGGCACTACCGTCTCCTGGCCTGCACCCACACCCTCACCTCCGCTGTCCTCGGCCCCATCCAGCAATGTCTCTCAGCGCAGCGTCCAGATGTCGCTACCGCCACTGTTTGAGCTCAAGCGCAAGTACGCCGCCACGCACCCGCACGCTCAAGCGTTAAACGTGCACATAGCCAAATTGATCAGCCTGGAGATGCTGCCGTATAGGCGTGTGGAAACAGAGGCCTTCAAAAGCATGATGGCGGCGGTGGCCCCACGCTACTCGGTTCCCAGTTGCCACTACTTTTCCCGATGTGCCGTCCCAGCCCTGCACAACCACGTCTCCCGCAACATTGTACGCGCCCTCACCAACGCGGTTACTGCCAAGGTCCACTTAACAACAGACACGTGGACAAGCACAGGCGGGCAGGGCCACTATATCTCCCTGACGGCACATTGGGTGAATTTAGTGGAGGCTGGGACAGAGTCAGAGCCTGGGACCACTCACGTCCTACCCACCCCCTGAATCGCGGGCCCCAGCTCGGTGGTGGTATCTGCGGCGGTGTATGCTTCCTCCACTAAAGCACCCTCCTCCTCCTCCTCCTCCTACGCAACCTCTGTCTCGCAATCAAGATGTGTCAGCAGCAGCACGTCGCCAGCAGTCGGTGTCGCGCGGCACGGCAGCACAGCGGTGGGCAAGCGTCAGCAGGCCGTGCTGAAACTACTCAGCTTAGGAGAGAAGAGGCACACGGCCCACGAACTGCTGCAGGGTCTGACAGAGCAGACTGACCGCTGGCTTGCGCCGCTGAGCCTCCAACCGGGCATGGTCGTGTGTGACAACGGCCGTAACCTAGTGGCGGCTCTGCAGCTCGGCAGCCTCACGCACGTGCCATGCCTGGCCCATGTCTTTAATTTGGTGGTTCAGCGCTTTCTGAAAAGCTACCCACATTTGTCATACCTGCTCGGAAAGGTGCGCCGGGTCAGCGCACATTTCCGCAAGTCCAAGACGGACACTGCCACCCTGCGGACCCTGCAACATCGGTTTAATCTGCCAGTGCACCGATTGCTGTGCGATGTGCCCACACGGTGGAACTCTACGCTCCACATGTTGGCCAGGCTCTATGAGCAGCGTAGAGCTATTGTGGAATACCAACTCCAACATGGGCGGCGTAGTGGGAGTCAGCCTCCTCAATTCTTTACAGAAGAGTGGGCCTGGTTGGCAGCCATCTGCCAGGTCCTTGGAAACTTTGAGGAGTCTACCCAGATGGTGAGCGGGGATGCTGCAATCATTAGCGTCACCATTCCTCTGCTATGCCTCTTGAGAAGTTCCCTGCAAAGCACTTTGCACTCAGAAACGGAGGCGGGGGAAGACAGTATGTCGCTGGATAGTCAGAGCACCCTCCTGTCTATATCTCAGCGCGTTGAGGAGGAGGAGGAGGGGGAGGAGCATGAGGAGGAGGGGGAAGAGACAGCTTGGCCCACTGCTGAGGGTACATATGCTGCTTGCCTGTCATCCTTTCAGTGTGTATGGCCGGAGGAGGAGGAGGAGGATCCTGAAAGTGATCTTCCTAGTGAGGACAGCCATGTGTTGCATACAGGTACCCTGGCACACATGGCTGACTTCATGTTAGGATGCCTTTCTCGTGACCCTCGCGTTACACGCATTCTGGCCACTACGGATTACTGGGTATACACACTGCTCGACCCACGGTATAAGGAGAACCTTTCCACTCTCATTCCCGAAGAGGAAAGGGGTTCCAGAATGATGCTATACCACAGGACCCTGGTGGACAAACTGATGGTAAACTTCCCATCCGACAGCGCTAGTGGCAGAAGGCGCAGTTCCGAGGGCCAGGTAGCAGGGGAGGCGCGGAGATCAGGCAGCATGTACAGCACAGGCAGGGGAACACTCTCTAAGGCCTTTGACAGCTTTCTGGCTCCCCAGCAAGACTGTGTCACAGCTCCCCAGTCAAGGCTAAGTTGGCGGGAGCACTGTAAAACGATGGTGAGGGAGTACATAGCCGATCGCACGACCGTCCTCGGTGACGCCTCTGCCCCCTACAACTACTGGGTGTCGAAGCTGGACACGTGGCCTGAACTCGGGCTGTATGCCCTGGAGGTGCTTACTTGTCCTGCGGCTAGCATCTTGTCAGAGAGGGTGTTTAGTGCGGCTGGGGGAATCATCACGGATAAGCGTACCCGCCTGTCAACCGACAGTGCCGACAGGCTTACACTCATCAAGATGAAGAAAGCCTGGATTTCCCCAGACTTCTCTTCTTCACCAGCGGACAGCAGCGATACCTAAGCAATACGTAGGCTGCACCCGCGGATGGAAGCATCGTTCTCTATCACCATCAAAAACGGGGACCTTTTTGCTTCATCAATCTGTGTATAATATTCCTCCTCCTCCTGAAACCTCACATAATCACGCCGAACGGGCAATTTTTCTTAGGCCCACAAGGCTCAGTCATATAATTTTTGTAAACAATTTTTATACGTTTCAATGCTCATCAAAGCGTTGAAACTTTCACCGGAACCAATTTTTATTTTAACTGGGCTGCCTCCAGGCCTAGTTACCAATTAAACCACATTAACCAAAGCGATTAATGGGTTTCACCTGCCCTCTTGGTTGGGCATGGGCAATTTTTCGGAGGTACATTAGTACTGTTGGTACACCAATTTTTGGGGGCCCTCGCCTACCGTGTAATCCAATTAATTTTTAGCCCACCTGCATTACAGCTGACGTTACATCAGCTGTGTTGGGCACTGCAATGGGATATATTTATGTACCGCCGGTGGCTTCCTGGCACCCACCCATGCTGTGGGTCCACACGGAGTTGTAACTGCATGTGTCCACTTCTAAAGAACCCCAGTCTGACTGGGGCATGCAGTGTGGGCCGAAGCCCACCTGCATTAAGCACGACATTACCTCAGCTGTGATGGGCAATGCAATGGGATATATGTATGTACCGCCGGTGGCTTCCTGGCACCCACCCATGCTGTCGGTCCACACGGAGTTGTAACTGCATGTGTCGACTTCTAAAGAACCCCAGTCTGACTGGGGCATGCAGTGTGGGCCAAAGCCCACCTGCATTAAACATGACATTACCTCAGCTGTGATGGGCAATGCTGTGGGATATATTTATGTACCGCCGGTGGGTTCCAGGGAGCCACCCATGGTGTGGGTGCACACGGAATTCCCATTGCGGAGTTGTACCTGGCTGTGACTATTTATAAAAAAACGCGGTCTGACTGGGGCATGCAGACACCTTGACAGAATGAATAGTGTGTGGCACATAGGTTCCCCATTGCTATGCCCACGTGTGCAGCTCCTGATGGAGGTGGCACAGGATTGGAATTCTCATTGCTTCTGTACAGTATTGTGGGCTATCGCCCCGCCCCTTTTAAAGAGGGTCGCTGCCTAGCCGTGCCAACCCTCTGCAGTGTGTGCCTGCGGTTCCTCCTCATGGCAGACGCACTTATAAATAGACATGAGTGTGGCGTGGCATGAGGGCAGCTGAAGGCTGCGCAGGGACAGTTTGGTGTGCGCTGTGGACACTGGGTCGTGCGGGGGGTGGGGGGGGGGGTTGGGCAGCATGTAACCCAGGAGAAGTGGCAGCAGAGTGTCATGCAGGCAGTGATTGTGCTTTGTTGGAGGTAGTGTGGTGCTTAGCTAAGGTATGCATTGCTAATGAGGGCTTTTCAGAAGTAAAAGTTGTTGGGAGGGGGGGGGGGGCCCACTCTTGCCGGTATTGTGGCCTAATAGTGGGACCTGGGAACTTGAGATGCAGCCCAACATGTAGCCCCTCGCCTGCCCTATCCGTTGCTGTGTCGTTCCCATCACTTTCTTGAATTGCCCAGATTTTCACAAATGAAAACCTTAGCGAGCATCGACGATATACAAAAATGCTCGGGTCGCCCATTGACTTCAATGGGGTTCGTTACTCGAAACGAACCCTCGAGCATCGCGATAATTTCGTCCCGTGTAACGAGCACCCGAGCATTTTGGTGCTCGCTCATCTCTACTGATTATTTATCTCTGTGGTGAAGTTGGTCTAGTCCACATTTCCCTTGGAGTTGTCATCCTGATTCAGTTAATTAGCTGGTGTATTATTTGTATATTGGAGTTGTTGCTGCATAACTGAAAGTATTGAAGCCAAGATTCTGATGGAGTTCTGGACTCCCCCCAGATCAGAAATAGTTTGTATACCTAACAGTCCCATCACATCTTGAACCCAGGGGAATTACACCTTGAAAGGAATGAGAGCTGAGTATGTGACAGTGTAGAGGGGAACTAAGGGAACCAGGCAATGATATTAAATGACCCTGTTTAACAATTGTCCTCCAAGAGAGTAAAAGAGTGAATAAAAAAACTTGACGTTCCCAGATGTTCCCAGTCTGATCCATGGGGGATCCAAAAAGCTCCATGAATCTAGAAGAGATTTGAATCATGTTCTATTGCCACCCATAATTTGATTGTAGAGTGGCGAAATAAATCCAGGACGCAGTTATGTATGGTTGCCTTATTGTACAGATCTAGGTTAGGCAAACCTGTGCCACTACATAATTTGGGACATGTTAGTATTCTTTAATTAAGCAATGGTGAGGAATTCCCTCCAGATAAACTAAAGGCCCATTTACACCAGCCGATGATCGTTAAAAAAAACAAAACGCTAATCGGCGATCGTTTTAGCGATAATCGGTGCGTGTAAATGTGCACCCATCGTCCACTTTTCGAGCACTGTTAGCTGATTGTTAAACTTAAGCTAACCTAAAAATCATTGTTCATTCTTATCAGAAGTTCTCCACGGGTAGTGCTGATAGCATTGGAGAACAAAGGATCAGAGCGCAGATAATAGCCCTCGGGATATAAACTGCACTCAGTGAAGGCTTCATTTGCACATCTAATTGTTACTTAAATAGCTACTTAATATTTTATGAAAAATGATCACTCAAAGCTGTCACTCAAACTGTCGTTTGAGCGATCTTTGGGTGATCATCTGCTGGTGTAAATGGGCCTTTAGTAATCATCTTTCGGAGCTTCTCAAATAATACTTAGATATATCCCAAAAATATCAGAGGTGAGGGGAAAAAAAACAAAGACATTCACTGAAAAAGCCAAAAAAATGCAATACCTGAAATGCTGCAGAGCAGGCACAATCACGGTAAGGCAGGGACAAAGGCCATAAGGTAAGCACACTCGCTATAGGGCAAGCGCAATCGCCGTATGCCTGATAGAATGCAGTCTGCCAGATTATGATACGGAGGAGCAAGTTGTTCAGTGCAGACTAATGTGCAGTCACCCACTAACCCAGCCCAGATTGTGGAGGAGCGACTGCAAATTACATAGCTCGCACAGGTAAATGATACTATAGAAGCCAGCCAAAGATGGGTGTGCCCCACCATACAGGATAGCAACTCTTACTGCCATAGCAGTGGCTTGCCCTGTATCTTTAATGTGGGCCACACTAGCTGACATCTTGGGCTCCCCCAAAATCTCTAGCAAACTGCATACTTATAAATAAATGCTGCCCTATTTTCCTACGTATTTGCACTATAGACGTCTATGGGAGGTACACAAATATGCGTGCAAATGTGCAGTAGGCTGCGCAATTGTGCCGGAAAAAAACACATCTGGTTATATGCTTTTGCGCGCATATTGCTGTACTTTTTACACTTGCAGGACCATTTCACTTGGGCGCTGGACACAGTTGCACCTCGATTTAAAAGGCTCTTTAGCCTAATTGATGTATTCTTTTCCCCAAACACACATGCTTCGTTCTTTTTTGCATGCACAGAATGCTTGCGCAAAAACATTTAGTGATGATGAACCTATTATAATCAATGGGTTCTATTCTCTGCGTGCACGTTTGGCAAGCTAGCTTAAGGGTAGCCTCACACGAGCGTGTTTGCCATCACAAAATTTGTGTGCAATACGCAGAGAATAGAATCCGTTGATTTCAATAGGTGGATTCTCATTTTTCATTTTTGTGTGCACAAAAAACAGCACAGCATGCTCTATTTTAGTGCACATTTGCACACTAAAGGCCCCATAGGAGTCTAAGGGAGGTGCACACTCGATACCAATTGCCCTGTGCGATATGCAGCACAATTCTGCTGGGAAAAGAACACATTGAGAACTAATTAGGCTGAATAGCCGTTTAACTCAAGGCGCAGTCAAATAAAATGGCCCAGCCAACGCAAAAATACAGAAATATGTGCAAAAGCGCACACAAAAAAGGGGGAATCCGCATTTAATGTATATTTGACTATTCTCAAATATATCCAATATCTTCCGAAAGCACGTGCCCAATCCCTCCACAACATCAAATCAATAATGAGTACCACCAATACAGAAGGTACAGGTGCTTACAACCACATGGTCAATACAGCTAAACATTCCTTGTAAAGTACATTAGGTCTTTTGTCTATTGGGCTGAGTAATTCTTTATACTGTGATGTATGGGAAGTACAATGAGTATGAAACTCTGGATTCATGAGAAAACCTAAAAACTAGAAACATTAGGGCTTATTTACTTAGAACAGTGCGTCACACGCCAAATCAGAGAGAGCATGTGTCATGATATGTCCCCTCTCTGTGATAATAGTGTAGTGACCCGCACGAGGACGAGGACCTTTGACGTGAGCTTGCGTGCTTCTGTATTCTGGCAACCACGCCCCCTACAGCCAAGGCCTGGCCACTTTTTGGGAGAGTGGTGGAGCACGATGTAAATGACTGAAAAGTCACATTTTTGGCATCTATGCTAAAATTGTTGGTTTTGGATGCCTGAATTCTTGCAGCCAGGGCTTAGTAAATAGCTTCCATTGTTCCTTGTTGACAATAGTAAAATGACAATTTGGCAACAACTAAATAGATGCTATTGTCATTTTACATATTTGTCAATGTTGAATTGTTACACACATCCAGGTATATAATGTATGCAGAGCACTGCATGAACGAGAACAACCCACCTGAAATTTGACTAATTCAGCAATTTCTCTTTACAAATAACGTATTTCTGGTTCCTATTTGATGTTGTGTTCCAGCAAGTCTGATTTATCATTTATCGGGGAAAGATGTCAACACTACACAAGACATGTTCGTCTCAAAATGATAAAAGGCCGAAGGATGCAGTTCCAAAAGAAAGTGCCAAAAGTGTCAGGGCTTTCTAGTCTGAGGCAGCACGGGCTTCAGTCCAGACTCCAAAATTAAATTAATCTTAAATACTCTTCAAATCCTGAGACTAAAATATTGAAGAAATATCCTTAGATTCGGTCATAGATATCAAATCAGTGGGTGTTGAATGCACAACAACCCCTGCTGGTCATATGTTTGAAGGGCACAGCAACCTTCTCATTGTATAAGATGTCCAGTGCAATACTTTGTCAAGAGGCTGTGCCTGGTATTGCAGCTCAATCTCATTCACTTCAATGGAACTAACTACAGAGAGGATGTGGCATGAGATCGATGAGCATGATGATATCACAGGCCATAAGAAGAGGCAACAGTGCTCACCCAAGTACAACTGCCCAGCATGGTAATAGTGCCAGGATTTGATGTCATTGAATGGCTGCGATTGGTTAACCCAGCGCCGGCTTTCATTGGCTGATGCCGCGCTGAGTTTGCCAATCAGAGCATTAGCTTACCTGGAGGCGGGGCAGTCAAGCCCTGCATCCAGAAAGCAATCCTCTGTCGGCAAGGAGGAGAGAGTGACAACCCGCAGCAGCGCCGCAAACCATCGGGAGAACGATACGCTGGCAACAGGGGAGTATAGATTCACCCCCTGAGCCTCAGCTTGCGAGATATTTAACTTGCAAGCAGGCTTGTACCCTGAATTTTTGCTCGTAAATCAGAGCAAAGATTCGGGAGAGAGCCTGCTCGCAAGTCAAAAAACTCTCAAGCCAAGGCACTCGTAACCCGAGGTACCACTGTAATTAGATCCCCTATACAGAATATAGTGTGTGAAGCCTTATGTATTATAAATAGGCAAAGTTTGCCAACGTCGCCTCATCAGATATACTTAATATCAATGTTAAACAGCCCAAACAGAAGAGGGACCAAGTCACTGGAATCACATGTTTACAACATGTCCTCAAAATGTGATGACATCACAGCATGCCAATTGCATACCATGGTGCGTTCCACTGAAAGGTGGATATAATGCTATAATATATATATATATATATATATATATATATATATATATATATATATATACTTATGAGGCCATTATAAAAACATAAGTTATTCTTGCAAAGGTCGACTTCTGGCTGTTTAAAAATGAAATAAGATATAAAAATATATATATTTAAAACAAAAACTATCTTAGTTGCACATAGCAACCAATCGGAGCTCAGTTTTTATTTTACCAGTGCAGAATACAAAATGAAAGCTGCGCTGTGATTGGATGCTACGGGGCAACTAAGACAGTTTTTCTTTTAGATAGTTGGATAAATCTTCCTTTTTACAGACTACACATGTAATATTGTGTACAGTTTTTGGCATCTGTGCTCAATAAAGACTTATGAGAACTTAAAGGGGTCCTATCAGTAGATTTAAAAAATCAATACTTACCAATTTCTCCCCAGGCAGCCTTCTTACTGCATCTTCTCCTGCTCATATTTCACTAGCTCATCCAGTCCTCCGGGTCACATCAACTCGGGCCGACCGAAGACTGCCTGGGGAGGAATAGAATTTAGAGATGAGCGAGTATACTCACTAAAGGCAATTGCTCGAGCGAGCATTGCCTTTAGCGAGTATCTCCCCTGCTCGAGACTGCCGGTTCGGGTGCCGGCAGCGGGGGAGCAGTGAGTAGCGGCTGTCAGCAGGGGGGAGCGGGGGGGAGAGAGGGAGAGAGAGATCTCCCCTCCGTTCCGCCCCGCTCTCCCCCGCAGCTCCGTGCCCGCTGCCGACACCCGAACCTGCAGTCTCGAGCGGGGGAGATACTCGCTAAAGGCGATACTCGCTCGAGCAATTGCCTTTAGCGAGTATACTCGCTCATCTATAATAGAATTGAATAGAACAATCTGAAAGAAGCCTAAGGCTGGGTTCACATGCGGCGGAATTGCCACGGATTTGCTGCGTTTTGCCCTTGCAGATCTGTAGGACAGACAAACCGCTGTGTTTGCAGTGCAAGCCGAAGTCAATGTGTTTTAGAAAAAAAGCTGTTTTCACAGTGCAGAATTTTTCCGCTCTGCCGCAGTGCGGAAATGTTGTTGCGTCGCAGTTTTTGAACACGCAGTATGTTAATTCTTTGGACGTTTCCGCAGCATTTTTTTTGTCCATAGACCTCAATGTAAATAGCAAAAAACTGCAGCTGAAAACACTGGAAATACTGTAAAAGCGCTGTGGATTTCATAACCTGCGGAAATTCTATGCAGAAAAACCGTGCATAATATGCAACAATAAACGCGATAACAAACTACGCTTGTCAGCGGTTTTGCCACATAAGTGGAAATTCTGCAGGATTTCCACACAGAAATTCCACAGCAAATCCGTGGCAATTCCGCCCATTGGGAACCCAGCCTAAGGCTGCCTTCGGATCTAAAATGGAACCTCCGTTTGGAGGTTTTGTCGCAGATCTGGCACAAAATACCGGAAGAAGAAGTGGTGCTGCATGCAAGTGCTTTTTCTTCCGGTAAGATGCCAGATGAGCGGAAATTATAGTTAATGAGATCCGTTCGCCGCTGTTTGGTTCCGTCATAAGACAGACTCATTTGGCCAGGGGATTCCCCTTTCCTGTTCCCCAAATGCAGCAGAAAAACTAAACCCCCACCACAGATGCGAAAGCAACCTACCACAAATTTCTCTGATGTCCTTTTCATTTGCTACAATATCAGTGTACAATGTTGTATCGCGCGACGGAAATCCGCGGCGTTGCCCCGCAGCTATTAGGTTCTATTGAACCTAATAGCGCAATGCTCATGGTGCGAAATTCCACAGTGGAATTCCGCCCTGTGAATACTTCCGTACTCACCCGCAGCATGTTCTATTTGCCGCTGGCGTACGCGTGGACGGCTTCCATTGCACTCAATGGAAGCCGTCCGTCGTGCTATCTTCCGCTGTGAAGCACAGCGGAAGATAGCATGAAAACGCTTCCCCACCTACCGCCGGTCACGTCATATGACGCAGTGGGCATGTAATGTGATGCGGCCGGAGCATCACATGGCACTGCCGGTGCGTCATGCACTCTACTGTGCATGCACGCCAGAGCGTCATGCGAGACATCGGGCGGCGTATCCGGAGCCAAGTATGGGGTCTCTGGGGGCGGGCGTCATGACGGGCTCCGCTGCGGAATTCCGCTTGCGGAGCCCATCACGGCTGTGGGCATTAGACCTTACATAGATTGAGTACATTTCCATTCATTTAAGGCTCCTTCAGACCAACGTAATCCAAAATCTGTTTGCTCCTGCGCAATGTTTGTGCAGAAAACGAGTGGACTTTGCATGTGCGCCTGTGCAAGTCATATGCGCATTTGCATGAGCACTGCTATTCGACATGGGTGGGGAAATCACCGCGCTTTGATTTAAATGGCTATTAAGCCAAACGAGGTGCTGGTGTTTATGAGTATGCGCAGTATTTTGCACGTATCTGTGCATACATATGTGTACACTTGCTCACCTTCCATAGACCTTTATTGGGCTTTTTGGTGCGCAAAATAGAGCAAGTCCTATTTTTTTTGCACCAACAAGAGCCTTGCCGGTAAAAAAAAAAAAAAAAAAAGAATGTAACCATTGAACTCAATGTGTTCTATTCTCTGCGTTTTGCGAGCGGGATTTATCCATGTCAAAAACACACTAAAATACGCCTGGCAGAAAACAGACATCTTCAAAAATTGATAAGGAATTTAAACACAAAGTTAGGGCTTAAGCAGATGGGCGCATGCCCTAATACGCTTGTTGCTACGGTGCATATAAGCGCATGAAACAGGGTTTTTTTTTTGACTATTCAAACTTCCCCCTATTGTGCGCAAGTAAAAAACAAAAAACATGAGCCTAGATTCTGCCCTATCTTTCTAAAACATAGAAAAACTACGTACGAGAAAGAAAGAGCAAGTCCTATCTTTTCTCGTTTGTAGTATTAACGTGTGAGAATCCCAATAGTGAAAACGAAACCATTGAAATCAATGATTTCATTTCATCCTGTTTTGCGGCCTTGATTTTCTCGTCCGCAGAATGGGGCAAAAACACGCCCATGGGTTTAAGCCTTAAATGAGAAAACGGCAACGTTTTCATGATACAGCTACTAAGGCTTCATTCACACCGGCCTATGGGTTCTTGTGACAAAACCAAATGGCATCAAATTGACCCCATTGACTATAATGGGATCTGTTCAGTTTCCGTCCGTCCATCAGAGATTTTACAGGACAAAATAGCGCTAAATGCAGTGTGATTTCATCCTATGTGTTAACAGACTTCAACCATGCAGGCTCTGAACGAAACCTGTGAACAAACCTTGAGTTGTGTGTACGTAAAACTAGAAAACCTCTTTGAAATCAAACTGAAATCCAGAGTTTACTGCAGGATACGGACACCTAAGAATACTTAACAACAAATGATCAAGCTGGTTTTTGTATGTACATATTATGCTGTGATAATAAATGATGTTTTATGGTTTTATATACAAATATAAGAACTTTTGTGCTTCATTTTGCTGGAAGTCATCTCAGACTTTTGTTTATTATAATCTCTTCAGCTGAAGTTCAAAGGTGAAAGAATCTCTTTCCAATGGAATAATGCAAGTTGACCAAAGTCTTTCTTATCTGCCTCATATGTTCTTTCTCTGCAGCCAAGAGAAGTAATAAGCATTGCTCACTGGTAGTGAACAAAAGCGCTTCTGAAAATAGCTGCAACTCCCTCCAGCCGGACTGGATCCTGGTTACATAATGTCTGTCGGCAACACAGGCCCATTGTTCTGCTGTCACTGGACTCATTGTCTGATATCCAGGGCCTCTCCACTTATTGTTCTCAGCCCTTTGTCTGTCAGATTCCTTTGTCAGTCTTTGCACAGAATTGCTCTCCTTTCTTCCTTTGTTCCATCTCTCTCCTTTGTCTTTTATTTTCTCTCCTATTTTCATCCTTTTTTGTTAACCCTTTCAGCACACCACAGAAGCCACACATCTTTATATAGTAAAGGTTGTACGCAGAGTTATAGAGAAATAACGTAACTCCTGCTAAGATGCCGAACTTTACTGGGAGTTGTGGTTGCATCATGAGATAATAAGGTAGTATGTAATGACCTTTTATAATGAATCACTGTTAAATAAACTGCTTGTAAAATTATTTATAGATAATAAGTGCCACAGAAGAGCATAATTACACGACTGGAATAACATATCCTAGGAATTCTGAACTAAATGATATAAACTGCATGTAATACAAGGTATGTCAATAGGATTGATGCAAATGTAAAGCTCATTTATTCATACATGAATGGACACACGCAGCCAGAATATCATTAAAAAAGATAGAACTCTTCAAGTTTTTAATGCACCATAAAAATGTGGCGCTGTTGGTGAGACAGCAAATATCAAATCATTAGTCCAGTTCTTCCCAGACACTTCCCAGAATATCCTCTGTAATCAATTCCACAGCAGCGGAGATCTGTTGTTTTAGGTTGTCTAGGCCCAGTGGCATTGGGGTTACAGAAAATTTGTAAGGTGCAATAAAAACTTAAAGAGTTCTTCTTTTGATGTAATTTTGGACAATGGATGTCAATTCATGTATGAAGACATGAGCTTTACTTTTTCAACATTCGAGACCTGTTCAGACTGGACCTATCGAATAAACAGAGCACCTGCCTGAAAAGAGCGACCCCACTACAAAAGAGAGAGAGGCCGGACACGATCCAAGACTAACTGGTGCCAACTATGCTGAAGGCTGAACCTAAGACAAGGAAATAACATGACTGAAATTGATACTGGAACCTCAGAGTATTTTATTTATTTTGCACATTTTATATAACACATACTTATTCTGTAGCACTGTACATCATTTGATGTTCCCATTGGGTCTCATAGTCTAATTTCACTATTCATGTGTTTTAAGTGTGTGAAGCGAAACCAGAGTACGGCCTCCTGCAGATGGCCTGGTCGGATCCCGCTGTGAGAACTCTCGCAGTAGGATGTGAGCCATGCCCCTGCAGTGACCTGGTGCTCACCTCCCCCACGTGTCTTGCTCTGCGCTGGCTGGCGCACAGCCGCGCATGTGCAGACCAGAGCCGGCGCGTCACTAGTGACGTTTTTGTGCAAGCCTCTGCAAAGCTCGCATAGAAATAGGACATGCTGCGATTTGTTTACCACGCGACTTTTCATGCAAATTGCAGCTGTCTGCATAGGATTGCATTATCTAATGCAATCCTATGGCAGCAGGCACGGGCGGAAATTCTGCGGGAAATCCCGACGCAGAATTTCCGCCCATGTGCAGGAGGCCTACCTGGAGGAAACCCACACAAACAGCATACAATCTCCATACAATCATGAACATACAATCTCCATGCAGATGTTGTCCTTTGAACCCAAGACCCTAACGCTGCAGAGGCTGGTTTATATGTCATACAACTATCACTAATAGATTAAGTGGTTGAATGACAACCTAGCCAGCCTAGCAGCATTGGCACCAGAGGGGGATGTTAGTTCCCTCGGTGTCTAGAGCTGAATGGCACAGCGCATGCGCCGCCTGCGTCATCACATTGTCCTGATGTCACCCAGGATAAACCCATAAGTCATGGTGCAGCTCATTCTGTGGCTTAGTTTCTGTTAAAGGGCCGCTCCAGTAAAAAATGTTCTTCATTTATTATGTCACTAGTATATGTAAGTCTACTAGTATTACATTGTTTAGTTATTCCTTTTCATCTGAAAACTCCTAGAATCCTTCTCATCAGTTGGGTCATATAGTCTCATTTTGGGATTTACTTGTGTCACTGTTTTCTTCACCTGAATTCCTATATGATGATGACACTGCATCAACTGTACCACACAGGCTCTTCACAGCAGGGACAGAAGGTCTTACCACACAGTTATAATGATGGAGATCGCAGTTCAACCTCATTGACTATATACTTATATATCAATAGCTTATTTAGGTGAATATGGAAGTTAATGATACTCACATTGCCCCCCCTCCCAGAAGGCAGAGATGGTACTGTCTCTAGCTGATCATGTGGTGCTGTGCTGATGCATCATGGAATTGCTAGCACAGCATGGAGGAAAACAAAGCTGGGAAAATTCTAAAAATCAAGATAGTGTCTGATAAGTATCAGAGAGGAGGCTGCAATGCATGGAGATGAGTGCAATATAAATATTCCAGAGTGTAACAGACAATCAGGCTGGGGGTTGTAGAGATAGAAGAATGTGTTTTCACTGCATTGGCCTTATCAAACAATGTGCATGCTTGGCTTAATCAAATATTCATGGCAGTGCAGAAGCAATATCATTTGGCTGAAATGAGAACAGATTGTCTGTAATGCCAACAGCCGGCCCAAAAATCAGTGATTATATTTACAAAATAATAGGTCTGCCACTAGTATTGATTCCGTAAGGCTGCTTTCACACCTGCGTTAGGGTCAGTTCAGGGTTTCAATTTTTGGAGGAGAGTAACTGAAATAAAACAGAAAAAATTTTCCACATTGATTTTTAAGGGGTTTCAAAAAAATAGAAAGGAAAGGCTTTAGTTTGCTTCCGTTCCATTAGGTTTCCGTTTTTTTGGATCAGAAAATAGCGCAGCTTATAGTGTTATTTTTCCATCAAGAAACAGGGAAATCTGACAGAAAGCCTTTCTGTTTGCTTTCCTTTTTTTTTTTTTTTTTTTTGAAACCCCATTGAAATCAATGGGAAAAAAAGTATCCATTATTTTTTATTTTGCTACAGTTTCTCTTCTCCAGAAACAGAACAGAAAGATGGAAACCCTGAACTGAGCCTAACGCCGGTGTGAGAGCACCCCAACATATCCAGGAGGTGAACATTTCGTAGGCCACGGATTAGAAGAAGGGACATTCACCCGGCTAGTTGTGGGTTGACATAACAGAGAAAGAAACTGTTGTAAAATGATTGCTGCCCTTTCTTCTGTCGATGACGGAGCAGATAACTGTCCGCTGATTGCATTGACCTTCCTATCTACTTGGGATTCACAAGCAGGCAACTAAGTGCAAAAAGATATCAAGTACAGGTAAAAAGGCAGTCACCAAGTTGCCTTACCATAGGGATAGAACATTCTACCTCTATGGAGCCCAAGGTGAGAAGTGGCTCAGCATTGAAGCACTTCTTTACACTGACATAGCTCTTGCCTGTAGGAGCCACTAGGGGGAGCTCACTATATAGATTTCTACAGTTCCAACTGAGTTCAATACAAACTTTATAAATTATCGGCCATTCTCACAGGAGCAGGTCGGATTCCACATGCCAGAGGCCCGCAGTGGATTCCAGCTGTGAGCCCGGCTGGTCACCCTGTGTACTGTGTACTGCACCCTCATGCGCAGTACAGTTTTTTTTTCGATGTTTGTTTCTCCTGCTATCACTAAGTAAACATTGCGTATGGGCTGCAGGTTGGATGGCTTTCATTTACTTTAATGGAGGCCGTCCGCGTGGAGTCCGTGGCAAAATAGAGCATGCTGTCATTGTCCACGAGTATGAAGGAAAAATTGAAAGTTCATGCTTTTAAATGCCCTTGTTTTGCCGCAGATCCACCGTGCGGATTCCACAATTGGAATCAGTTCGCCTGAGCCCCCCCCCCCCCCCTTATGCTGTTAGCTCCCTTTTGTGCTTACTGCATGCTCACTCGCGCAACTCACCGCTCACCCCCCAAATCTTTTGGCACGAGCGGGCATGTACTCGAAAATAGCAATACTCGCTCGAGTAATTTGCCTTAGCGAGTACGCTCGCTCATCTCTAGTTTTTAACATTAGAAGGTCCCATTGACAATTGAAAAAAAAAAAACACGCGAATTCGCAGCGGGAAAAAAAACGCTAGTGGGTAGTCACCCTTATAGTTATTTTTTTTTTTATTCATATATTTATGCTAAAAAAAAGTATGGGATTGGGTTCCTCATTTTGTTTCAGACGTTTTGATATATAATAGGTTTTGGATTATAGGGCGCATACAGCAATGGTTTTGGTTAACGTAGGCTTTGGGTTGTTTTCTTTTTTATGTATATATTTTTTTTTTATTCTGTAAATTTTTTTAACTTATTTATGTTATTATTTTTTTTAACAACTATATCCCCCATGACGTCATATAAGACCTCAGGGGAACATTCACCTGGGTTTTTTTTTTTATTTCACACTTTTCCCCTGTAGCTGGGGCGTCCATAGGAGCAGCATTCATAGAAGCCGCAATTACAGGAGTAAACATCACAATAGTCACTGGCAGAGCTGATCAGCATCTGCTAGGACCCTGCAGCTCTGCTGTAACAGAAAGCTCCCCACGGTCATGTGTTCACTGGGTCACATAGTGGAAGAAACACTTCCACTTTCAAATTTTCCTATGGGCTTTGTATTAGGGAAAGGAGAAGGCAGAAGTGATTAAAAACCGCTTCTCCCTTCTCTGGGATCTCAGCTGTGAATAATAGCTGACAACCCAACCCGCTTCTGTTTGATTGCAGAAACAGGGGCTTTAATCCTGCACTGTATTTCTGCGATCGGGTGGGATTAAACCCCAGAACCAAGCACCGTAAATTTACCACACTTGGTCCTTAAGGAGTTAAAAAATATTGTGTAATAAAAAATAGTTCATTTAGTAGATCTGTCAGTGTGGGGTTGGGTGCATTTTCAATTTTGTTATGGGACCCTATTATTTCTGTATTATGTATCTGAGGGCAGTAGCACAAAAGTCTGTATAATTAACGTCCCCCATAATAATTACTTAATTGCGGTTTGGTTAACAAAATTTTACTAATGTTAGTTATGAAAAATTCTAAACATATTAATCATAACTTTCAACATTACATACCCGTATTGAGTCAGGGGGTAACAAAGTTGAGCAAAATGAACAAAACATACATGCCCGGTATAAATTCCTATCTAAATTCTTCTATAATTTAACCCCTAATGAAGTGAAATAGAATCATCCTGACTAATCCAGAAACAAAGTAACAAATGGGGGAAGACAAAGATAGTGGGGAAAACACAGCCTAAGGCTGGATTCACACGAACGTATATCGGCTCGGTTTTCACGCCGAGCCGATATACGTCGTCCTCATCTGCAGAGGGGGGCGGATGGAAGAGCCAGGAGCAGGAACTGAGCTCCCGCCCCCTCTCCACCCCTCTGCACTATTTGCAATGAGGAGAGGTGGGATGGGGGTGGGGCTAAGTCCCATGAATTAGCCCCGCCCCCGTCCCACCTCTCCCCATTGCAAATAGTGCAGAGGGGCGGAGAGGAGGCAGAGAGGGGGCGAGAGCTCAGTTCCTGCTCCTGGCTCTTCCTTCCCCCCCCCCCCCCCCTCTGCAGATGAGGACGACGTATATCGGCTCGGCGTGAAAACCGAGGCGATATACGTTCGTGTTAATGCACCCTTAAGGCTTTACTCCCACGAGCGCTTATCATCACAGCCGCCCAATATATGCTACGTTGGGAGAGGAAAATCTGGTGAACGGGCGCACAAATCAAATGTTCGTATGCCCGTTCTGATGGCCCGGTGAGCCCGGCACAAATGCGCAATTGTCATTTCTCCCTGCTCGTTCTGTGAAATGGGAGGGGCGAGATAGAGGCGGAGCAAAGTGCCTGTCTGCTCCGCCTCCTCCCATTTATGGCTATGGACAAGGGGTGGGCACTTAGCTCCGCCCACGTCCCGACCCTTGTCTATAGCCATCAATGGGAGGAAGCAGGGCGGACCGGGGCTTAGCTCTGCCCCAGTCCCGCCCCCTCCCATTGCACAGAACGAGCAGGGAGGAACGAGAGGTGAGCCTGCACGGGGAGGGGAGGAGAACAGGTTATTTCCAGGACTATCTTTTGGACCCGACATAAAAATGCCCAGCGGTATATTGGCTTGGCCGGGCGTTTTTACGTCTCAGAAATACACCCATGTGATCTGATGTATTGGAATGACCTCCATTCCAATTACCTGGTCCCAGGTCACTGTCTTCCCCCTATGACTCTTGTTGCCCTCCCCCCAGTCCCTAGTTTAAACACTCCTCCAATCTTCTATCCATCTTCTCCCCAGCACAGTTATACCCTCCCCATTAAGATGCAGTCCATTCCTACAATAGAGCTTGTAGCTGACACCAAAGTCGGCCCAGTTCTCGAGGAACCCAAACCGCTCCTTCCTACACCAACTCTGGAGAATGGCAATTAAATGGGACAGCTGTCTTTTTTCCCCTCCATTGTACGCAGGGTAACTCCTTCCCTCTCTTTTTTTCGGAGCTACCATGGAAGTCTACAATAGCTATAATAGGTCCTATCTTTTTGCGGACAAAGATTTTGCAAGGCAAAAATTCATTTCTCTGAACGAATCTATTGAAATTGAAGTCATCGCTTTGTTGTATTATATGGGCAAGATTTTCATGTGCAGAAATGCCTTCGCAAATACGTTCATCTGATTCCGCCCTTAGATAGCCAGCATCCGACAACTATACTTTCCAATTTGCAGATTCACACTTATGCTTGGCTTGGCCTAGTGAGTTTTAAGAAACAAGGTGTCAGCCTAAGGCCTTTTTCACACAGGCATATTTGGGTGCAGAGAATACTTGCACACTAAATACAGAGAATAGAACCCATTGATTTCAGTGGGCTTCTTCTCATGAGCGCATTTTGCACTTGCATTTCACACGAGTGGAAAAAAGTACGACCTGCTCTATTATTCTGTGTTTTGTGCATCAACAGTCCAATAGAAGTCTATGGGAGGAGCGCAAATATGCCAGGGGAAGGGTGTAATGCTACAAAACTCAGGTAAATCAACACATCTGGAGCTCATTAGGTTTAAATAGCCATTAAATCCATGGAAAGGGTGTGTCATGAACACATAAGAACTGGCCCCGCGTGTGCAAAATGTACAGTAATATGTGCTAGCACACATGCAATTCTTCCTCTTCAAACCTCGTTCATACGCAAATACGCTGCAGTGACCCTTTTTACACATAGCCTCGTGTGAAGCCACCTTTATGTGTCTGCTCAAGTGGCTAGTATGAATATTTCAAGATTTTATTATGTGAATAGAAAAAAAATGCAAAAAGGTATTTAAAAATTGGTTTGTAATAAAAAAATGTTTTAAAATTGTATTTAAAATCCAAATTTGTGTGCAAAGATGAGTCATGTTTGGAATAAGTCTTCATAGTGGTCTGGGTCCAGATAGAGAAGAAAAGGCAAAGTGGACTACTTCACTCAGACCGGAGGGACCTACACTGTAATCACTATCATTGTGTAGAAGTGGAATTTATTATTTAGTGACTGTATTATTTATAGGTATATAAAAGCTGAGCCATTGTATCAGAGCCAGCCATGCCATAAAAGATTTCTTATGATGTTTCTGGGGCATATTATTAAGGGTGCCTGCACACGAACGGAATTTCCAGCGCGTTATTTTAGGCACATTATCTGCCCCAGACCGCAGCCAATATACTCCTATGAGGATCCGCAGTTGTCCCCAGACGGACGGATTTGTATCGCGTTTTTTTATGCGCGTGAAAAAATCTGCGACCTGTTCTAATTTGGGTCGGATTCTGCGCGTGAAGCCTCCAATACAAGTGAATGGGTGCGTTTTTTCACACAGTACATCCGCAGTGCAGCTGCGGATGGAGTCACTGGTTGCTATGACTACAGGAAGTAGGCATGGTAGGAGGCGTCCCAACACACAGCACAGAGCTTCACAGGCAAATTTGTAGAGGGAGATAGGTAGTATTTCTTGCCAATGCAGGATGTAAGAATGCAAAATCTGTAGTAATGAATTCCTCTTGTGAATTTTTTTGCAGTGACTGAAATAAAGTCACGCTGGAGAAGCGCCCGAAAAAAGTTACATGGATCAACCATGCCCACAAAGACATCTGTTTACCGGGTGAAAGCATGTTGCCAGAATAATTTAACGGTGCTCGCACAAGCAGGAGGGACAAAACGGAGTCTGGGTGTTGGTTTTTAAGCTGTTTTCCAAGGAATGGGCAGTTCTCTAGGGGTTGGGTTTACAATAAGGGGTGTCTGCTGGTTTTTCTGCGCATTTTTTTCCACAACACATCCGCGTATATCCGCGCGTGATTTTTCACGCATCCGCACCTATCCGCAAGCACATTTAGGTACCATACGCGTGTGAAAAGCCGCTAGCGGAATCCGGAACGCTCGTGTGCAGGCGGCCTAAGAGAGGTGTATATCATGAGTAGGGGATTTATACATTAAGGTCACTGGTTTAAATACTATTACTGTATTTTAAATAGTACTATACCGGTTATAGGCTAGCCATGCTTTTTGTGTAGGTCACACCCCTTGAAAGGGCACTCACATTTATGCAGTGCCTCGAGTATCACTCTGTGAAGGGTTCTTACAGGTTAACATCTCTGCATATCTAGTAATAAGACATAGCAAGACAGAGAAGAGGAAGTGGAGGAGGGTGATGGCTTATGCTGTCCATAAGAGTCTGTGCAAAGCAGAAGAGACGGGGCAGGAAGAGAAGCAGAGACTAACACAGGCGTAGCTGCTGAAGCTAATGGTGGGTTATTTACTGTTACAACTATTAAAATCACATTTACACTGCTCAGTACTTCTGTAGTGTCCTACATGACATTATTTATGTGCATGGGTTACAGAGAGCAGATTCTGCAGTTAATGGAGCACTATATAACAGCAAGCTGCTCCTTCTGCGAACAGCGAGACGATGTACAGTCAGCCTATGGGAACAAACTTACAATTGTTCATCACCATAAGCAATTCTTAGCCAATGTAAATGAAAAGTAAACAAACACTCATTGACATGCTTGTTGATCGGTACTCATTACACCTGGACAAAAATTTCAGCTGCATCATTCCAGGTGAGCTAGATAAAAACTTACTACTTGTCTGGAATGGGGCTCTGGAGAACAGGGCCCAGGACATCAGTAATATGCTGTGTAAAGTAACACATTCCTGGGGTGCGGTCATGTGAAGTAAACAGGAACCTGAGATGAAGGATTACACTATTGTTCATTGTTACAGATGCAGCAAAGTTTAAAGGGGTTGTTCAGGGTTAGAAAAACATGGCTGCTTTTTTCAAAGCACAGCTTACCCCTGTTCATAAGGTTGTGTGTGGTATTACATCTCAGCTCCACTGAAGTGAACTGGAACTGAGATGCAATACCAGACACAACCTGCGGACAAGGATGACACCACTTTTGGAAGAAAGCAGGGAAGTTTTTCTAACCCTGGACAACCCCTCTAACTTGATTGTGATAATTTTCTGCAACAGGTTACATTATCTTAACCCAGTAAAATACTATTGTGCTCTTAACACAACAGAACCCATTGTAAAGCAATTAACACTGTAAATAAACTGTGGCACAGAAAACTATCATAGCGTGTTAAAAATCACACTAAACTCTAATGCATCTGTATATTTAAGTAACAGCACCAGCTAGTGTGAATAGAAACAAATAAGATTTTGTGCTTCATCTGAGTGTTGTAACTAGAGATGAGCGAGCACGCTCGGTACGGTCAGTTACTCGAGCGAGCATCCAAGCACGCTCGGACGAGAAGGCAGTTACTCGAGAAGAGCAATGCTCGCTCGAGTAACTGACCTTACCAAGTGTGCTTGCTCATCTCTAGTTGTAACTTTTAAGTATATTGCGCCTTTCAAAGTCCCAAATTTTATGTACTTCTGCTGGTGAAAAACTTCAACTATTTAAACTAAATTTGGTCTGCAACTGTCTTTCTTTTAAAGGGGGACTACTTGTGAAAAACCCAATCCACACACTTAAAAAGTAAAAAATATATTTAAAGAGGCTGTTAAACTTAAAAAAACAACATTTGAGCAGATATGTAGTAAAATAACTAAAATTGACATATTATCTTCCCCACTACTGCAGCATCAATGGTAATTTTGTTCTCCACCGGTCTTACAGTACATTGTAGATGTGGTTGCTGCAGTCAGTGACATGAGAATATCTAATTTTGTGTTTTTTTTGTAATACATTTTCATTCAACTGCATTACCCAATACCTATCAACTTATCAACCGTACTGATATAATGTAAATACATGTATAAATGAGTATCTGCAAAATAGCTTTACATTATCTACCCATATTTGAAATGAACTAGTATTTCTGTTATATTGTTGCATGGCATTAATACAAGTTTGCAGGTGTAAGTCTTCCACTTCTATTACTATATCTTTAATCTTGTTTTCTTTTAAGCTTATCTTTTGTGTTATTGTGGTCTGAATTTAGACGAAGGGAGGATGCTGGCTTCTCTCTCAAGCGTCCGGGCAGTTTCCTATTTACAAAAGTTCTAGCTAATGTTCAGGCACCCTCCTCCCTCTGAACTTCCCAAACTGAGCCACACTGAAGTCTGGCACCTATAGTGATCCTATCTCACTTCCTAAACCAAGTTACATAGTTGGCACCAGCTGCTACCATACAGTAACCGGTAAGTTATCGCATCCTACACCTGCGGGGATACAGGGTATATTCTTGTGAGGTAATATCATGACAGTATATATAAAGAATTATTTCCAACTCGAACATACGGCCTGGAAAAACAGCACTAGAGGCCAATTCATACCTGTTTGGAGCCCGTGGTCTACATTTAGCGTATCACTTTAGCAATTTACCTTTTTTTTTTACATACGTTGCTATAACTCTCATACCTGCTTATTAACCCCTTAAATGTGTTTTCCGGGGAAAATACTATTGATAAAGTGACCAGACGTCACTGCTTTGGGACCTTGTGTCCCACCTTCTGCCAGGACTCCAGCGGGACAGCCATTTGTCTTGCTTTCGGGACGTCTGGTCACCATTATAGTGATTACCGGCCTAGGTGCCGCAGCTCCCTGGCCCGTAATCACTCTGCAGCACTCTGGGCCAGATGCACATATTGACGTTGGAGTGTGTGCATCCTCAATCCTCCTCTCCTCTTTGGTTACGCAAGAGAGGAGAGGGGAAGGGAGGAGGCGCTGCTGCGGGCGCACACACACTTCCGGCAGCAGCTCTGAGAGAAGCACCGGCGCTGTGATGACCAGGAGGAGGTAAGTATATGGGTCACCGTGGGAGGCACTATAATTGCTGGGCTAGTAGAGAGGAGCATTAATACTATGGGGCTACTGTGGGGGGCAGTATTATTGCTGGGGCTGGTTGAGACAGCTATTAAGTCTCCTCTCAGCCTTCTTTTCTACAAGCTGAACATTCCGAGATCCTTTAACCGTTCTTCATAGGACATGATTTGCAGACCGCTCACCATCTTGGTAACTCTTCTCTGAACTTGCTCCAGTTTGTCTATGTCTCTTTTAAAGTGGGGTGCCCAGAACTGCACACAGTATTCCAGATGAGGTCTGACCAAAGAAGAGTAGAGGGGGATAATTACCTCCTGTGATCTAGACTCCATACTTTCTTAACCCGTTTAGGACCAGGCACTGTAAATTTACGGTGCCTGGTCTTAAAGCCCAGCCATATGTAAAATTAAGGCAGGACGGGTTGTCAGCTATTAGTAACAGCTGATAACCCGGAGGAGAAGGCAAGAGGGGTTTTTAACCCTTTCTATCTTGTCCTTCCCAGGGTACACAGCACTCAACGAGTGCTGTGTACTGAAAAGCGAAAGCAGAAGTGTAACTTCCACTACGGGAGCTCGGGGGGAAGGACGTGACCGCTGGGATTCCCCGATACAGCAGAGCTACAGTGTCCCAGCAGACCTTAATCACCTCTGCCAGTGACTAATGTCACTACAGGGAAGGTTTTTCTCTGGAACTGGAGCTCTTATGCATGTCCCAGCTACAGTGGGAAAATGTCAAATAAAAAAAAAATACAAAAAACATGTGACTATTCCCCAGGAGGTCTTATATGACATCATGGGGAACATAGATAGTAAAAAAAAAAAACATAATTACATACATCAGTAAATAAAAAATTACAGAATACAACAATACATACATAAGGGTGCATTCAGATGACTGTATATCGGCCGGGTATTCACGCCGGCCGATATATGGCATCTCTCTCTGCAGGGGGAGGAGGCTGGAAGAGCCAGGAGCAATGCTCTGAGCTCCCGCCCCCTCTGCACTATTTGCAATGAGAAGAGGCGGGGCGGGGCCAAATTCCGGGAATTAGCTCTGCTCCCGTCCCGCCCCGCCTCTCCTCATTGAAAATAGTGCAGGGGGGTAGAGAGGGGGCGGGATCTCAGAGCACTGCTCCCGGCTCTTCCAGCCTCCTCCCTCTGCAGAGGGAGACACCGTATATCGGCCGCCGTGAATACCCGGCCGATATACGGTCATCTGAATGCATCATAAGAAAGAAAATAACCCAAAGCTGACAACAACCAAAACCATCGCCATTTGCACCCTGTAAACTAAAACCATACATATCATATATCAAAAAGTCCGAAACAAAATGAGGAACCCGGTCCCATACTTTATTTTAGCGTGAATATACTAATTTTAAAAAAAATCATTTTTTTTAGCTTTTTACCCCCAATAAAACTAAAAACTGGGACAAGAAAAGTCAGTGAAGAAGATATTTTAAAAATAGCCCTATATGTCAGGGGGGGAAAAAACGCAGCAAAAATAATTTTAGTAGCTGAAGGAAAAAAAATAGGGCAGTAAAACTAGCACATGGGTAAAATCCCTAAAACATGTCTGGTCCTTAAGGTACAAAACAGCCTGATCCTTTTGGAGTTAATACATCCCAAAATTGTGTTTGCCTTTTTTGCTGCTGCATCACACTGTTGGCTCATGTTCAGTCTGTGATCTATTAGTATACCCAAGCTTTTTTCACATGTGCTGCTGCTTAGCTTGATTCCTCCCATTCTGTATGCACTTTTTAAATTTTTCCTGCCCAGATATTGAACTTTGCATTCTCCTTGTTAAATACCAATCTGTTAGTTGCCACTGTTCAAGCATGACAAGATCAGGTTTGCCATTCATCCCTAAATTCCTGGACAGTCTGTAGGAAATGAGGGATTCTTTCTATTGTTTGCGAAAGAAAAAGATGCGCACTTGTTCTTTTTAGCTGGAAAACATTACATGGATTCTTGTCATTGTAATGCTTATTATTTCATAGTTAATGCAGCTAATGTGTTCATTTCCGTATTATAGCTGATAAACGTGTATCATCTATGGTTTTTATGATTCATGAATGTTTTATAATTTGTCCATAAAAAAGCATTAGCCATCTGTTATGTTTTTTTTTTTTGTAAGTTCTCCAGAAAAAAAGTCTGTTTGGCAGCCTTGGATGTAATGAGATACAGGTGGAAGGGCATCAATTGTATCTGGTTTATAACACAGATATACAGGAATACCATAATGCAGTATACACTATTATATAACGGTAAATGTGATCCTTGCTGGAGCACGAGCTTTGTTTGCTTGGAGATGTATTCTTATATTTTATTATTCAACTCGTTGGATTCATTGTAAGTTTACCACGTTAACCGGTTTTCTTACTCCTCTTCATAGATGAAATGCTTCAGATTGCCATCATTTTGCATTTTACTTTACTATATGCATTATTTCTTCAAGTCCCTGACAAAGAACAGTCATTCAACGTGTACCCCTATGGGTCTTTATGTCAAGTTTTCTAGTAGTGGAAATGATTGAGGTTTCTTTGTACTTTTTATGTATCTGCCTTTTTTTCTTTAAGTGTGTTTTTATATAACAAAAAAGTAAAATCTAATATCAGATCTGGGCACATTGATGCGTTATGTACTGTTTACCACTGCAAAGTTGCTGTATATCCATCCTTTGTCTGATACCTTAGAAGTAATGGAGGAGGACAATAAGAGAGAAATAAATTTTAAGAGGAAGTAGAATGGAGCAGAATAATGGAAAGGCTTTTAAAAAGAAATACAATACAGAAGTAGACAAATATGAAGTGATATCAATAAGAACAAAGGAGGTAAAGCACACAGTTGAAGGTGTTTTTTTCCTACTGCAATTTTATCTCATCATGGATTTCCATCTTCAGAACCGATGCTGCAGATAAAAACACTAAGAAAAGAATCGGAGGCTCTTTTCAGACAGCATTTTTATATCCAGCATTGCTCTCGTCTTGGATTTCCACCTTCTATGTAGAACATAGTGAAAGAAACCTGGCCGGATCGGAACTTAATCGTAGTGTTTAATGAGTGAAACAGAGACCTCTTTGGTCTCCATCTCAAAAGCTTTCTGTCTCAGTCAGTCTTTTTTTTTGCCAAAGACGACACTTTTCTATCTATGTAAAAATACTGACCGGGACAGAAACCATCCACTGCATCGGCCTCGTCTAGCCAGGAACCTGCAGCTACCTGCGTCACAGAGAAGGGATCGGGAGGAGTGACAAGTATGAGACTGATGGAAGCAGCATATAGATTAATGAACCCTTCCATCAGTCTGAAGAAAGTTCTGCAATGATTTTTCTTTTATTTTTAATAAAATAAGCCTCCAATCCATGTTGAGAGGTAGTACCCAGGCAATTACTTCCCATCTCCTTTCCCTTGTCCCGGCCTGCCATGGAGGTCTCTGTCTCAAACATTAAACCCTATGTTTCTGCTTAATTACATTCCTGTGCAATTTTCTATATAAAAGATGGAAAGTCAGACACCCAAGACAAATTGGAGTCGAGCAGCAACGTTATATGAAAGGAGCTAAAATAGAGGATATGCTACCGATTAGCAAAATAATGTCTACTTGTCTTAAAGCAGGTCTAGGGGCAGCATTGTCACATTGTTATATTTCAAGGGGCCACAATGACACTCGGTTTACTAAAGAAAGGCAGTAACTTCTTTTGAGTTAAAGGCGTTATCCACAAAGCACCCTCTAGGATAGACCTATATTGTGGTCGATGCTCGGAATTGCAAGCACAGGTCTCAGTGAAATCAATAGGAACTATCCTTGTAGTTGCAGTCAGGTGTCCCATTGATTTCAATGAGAGCTGCCTTGACCGCTACGCAGGAGCTGAAGCAGTGCTATAGCTCCGACCCTGATGTACCCTTTAAGCCTCCTTCACACGGGCAACACTGCATCGCTGATCAGTGCAATAGCGCTGCGTCTTCTCGCAGCAATACATCGATTTTGGAGCGCTACAAAATGATGCTAATGCGAGGATTTTCGGGGCGGGCTGCAAATATAAGCCCTATCCCGAAAATAAGCTGTATCTGAAGAAAAAAAAGATTAAAAAAAACAAAAAACTATACATCACCTCTCCCGCGCTGTCTGGGGCACCACCCCAGCTTCTTCCTGGGTCCCGACCTGGTTTCTCTTCTTCATCTTCTGACCAGAGATTGAAAAATCCCCGCCTCCAGGAAGCGTTGGCTGTGGTTGGCTGACACTTAGCCAATCACCGCCAGTGCTCGATGAATGGCTGTGATTAGTTCAATCACAGTCATTCATCAAGCACTGGCCAGAAGATGATGAAAAGAAATAGTGTCGGGAACCAGTGAGAAGCTGCGGCAGAGAGCGCTTCTAAGGTAATGTATGTTTTGTTTTTTTTTTATATATTTTTCTGCAGATAGGGCTTAGATTTGGCTTTGACAGTAGGATTTCCTACTGTCAAAGTTGCATCGCACGGCATGAAAATCACATTTTTGTGCGATGCAACAGAGAGGAAGGCTCCATAGAAAAACATGGGCTACAAAACCTTACGGGTTGCGGGCATATCGCTGGACCGGCGAGGTTTTTGTCTTGGGTTTTTGCATGCTACAAAATCGCTTGTGTGAAGGAACCAATAGGAAAGCATGGGCTTCGCATATATGTGATGTGTAGCATTGTAGCAACGCGACTGGCACCCGTGTGAAGGAGGTCTTAAGGTCTCATTGAAAATAATGGGTGAGACATTCCACAGGAAAAACCACAAAATAGAAGATGCTGCGATTCGTTCGTGTGCCTGAATCCATTCAAAAAAATAGATTTCATATTCGTGCAAATTTTGTGTGCATCGTACAAAACCTGTGTAAAAATATTGCTCATGTGAATAAGCCCTAAGTCAAAAGACTATATGTAGATAAATTATGATCTGATGCTTTTACCCTCTCCAATCCAGTGTTGGACCTTGTCCGACATTGAGATTTCCCTGTATAGCTCCCATATCGGGGAAGGTCCGACATGTTTCTAACACTATGAAGAAGAGGTGTCTGACATTGGGGCTCTCTTCTGCATAGTGTAATATACATAAACTTACATATAATTTTCAAAAAAAATTGATAATAAAATCATCATGACATCATTTTTATGCGTTTTTGTTAAATAATTCCAAGGAATCCACAACACGCTTTCCCACTCAAAATAAACAAGAGCGGGGGAGTGTGTGGGTGGCAGGGAAATTGGATTGGGTTAAAACCACATGCTGGTGTACAATGACACCATATAACTAATTCAAGATAAGGCCATCCATGGAATCTTGCTTAGGCCTCGTTCACACGAGCGCTGTTTTCGTGCATTAGAGGCACGTGAAAAGGGCTCCTCTATAAGAACCAATGGTTTCCTAAAGAAGTATTCACATGAAGGAATTTTAGCCGCGCTAAATACTCGCACCTTCAAAAGATAGGACATGCGTGGCTACAATGCCCGCCTCTAAGGTCTGTGGTGCAAGAAAAGATAGGATCTGACTAGAGATGAGCGAGCATACTCGCTAAGGACAATTACTCGATCGAGCATTGTCCTTAGCGAGTATCTCGCTGCTCGGAAGAAAAGGTTCGTCTGCGGTCGCGGGTGAGAGGTGAGTTGCGGCAGTGAGCAGTGGGGAGAGAGAGAGATCTCCCCTCCGTTCCTCCCCACTCGCCGAATCTTTTCTTCCGAGCGGGCAGTTACTCGCTAAGGGCAATGTTCGATCGAGTAATTGCCCTTAGCGAGTATACTTGCTCATCTCTAGATCTGACCTATCTTTGGTGCGAGTTGCGCAAGAGTTTCCATTGACTCCTATGGGAGCAGGATTCTATGGAAATGTATGTGCAGGAAAACAAGATTTCTGCCGACTGAGGGAATACCCCCCCGCTGCTTACAGCAGGACATTTAAAACGGGCTGCCCAGAAGCATATTTTAAATGTCCCACTGCAAACTCCTGTTAGTTGCCACAGGGATGAGGGGAAACCCCAAGGGTTCCCTTAATCCCCACAGAAACTATCAGGAAGTCACAGCGGGACAATAAAATGTGCTTCTGGGCAGCATGTTTTAAATGTCCTGTTGTAAATAGCAGGGTATTACTCCAGTCCCGCTGATGGGCAATTCCCCAGCAGCAGGGGACTCCCTGAACCTCTCTCCTCGAGAGATTTCCCTATAGGGGGGAGAGTGGGCGGGGTTACAGGGCTTGAGAGCATGAGAAGAGGGGTGGAGCTAGAGGGATCCACACTCTAACCCCATCCCCTCTATATTTGCTATGGGGATATCCCTCGGGGATCCCCAGAGCAAGGCTATGGGTTAATCCCCTATAGGACCGCTCTCTCTCTCCCTATGTGGAAAACCCAAAGCCTTGCGGTGCTTTTTGAGTGAGCCCGTTCACACAATTTATAGCGCAGTATAGGTGTGATTATTATTATTTTACGCACCTATAATGCACTAAAACAGCGCTCGTGTGACCAAGGCACCAGTCTGAAAAGGTCAGTGAACCCATACCCGAGACAAACCGGCTTCATAGGACTTCAAAGGGAGCTGCGCCTGTAGTACCAACCTGGTTCACCACGTTGATAGCTAATAGTCTGTACTAATAGAGTACTTGGTAATCAGTAGATTGATAAGAATACCAAAACAGCAGACAACCAGGGATCAATTATTGATGACCTATCCTGAGGATAAGTCATTAACAGTAAACATGCTGGACAACCCCTTTAACTGTGAGATCTCTCTACTGAGGTTATATAACCCCTTAATTTTCAATTTTTCCTCCCTCCTTTTAAAAAAAGCGTAACTCCTTTATTTATCCATCGACGTCACTGTATCAGGGCTTGTTTTTTGCAGAACGAGTTGTATTTTTTCAATGTTGCTATTTAATGTTCCATATAATGTACTGAAAAAATTAAGTGGAGTAAAATGAAAAAAACAAAAAACTTTATTCCGCCATCTTTCAGTGCATCTTGTTTCAAACTGCAACACAAATAACATAACTTTATTCTATGGGTCAGTACGATTACTAAGATACCAAACTTGTAGAGTTTTTTTTTTTACTGTACTACTTATATTTTTTTCAAAGACATTTAATTTTTTTAATTATTTTCTGCCGCCATCTTCTGCACGCAATAAGTTTTTTGTTTTTCGGTTGATGCAGTTTACGTTGGTATGATTCCGGAATACATACGACTTTTTGATTGCATTTTTTCTGGGAGACAGGGTGACTGAAAAAGTGCATTTCTGGTGTTCTTTATTTTTTTTCGGACGACATTCAATGTGTGGGGTAAATAATGCACTAATTTGATATGTAAATATGTATTTGTGGTTTAAGATTTAGATTTTTATCATTAAAGATATGGCAAAAGACTGGGGATTCAAACTTATTACTTTTTTTTACAATTAATAAAACGTTATTGATCTTAGTTTCACTTTTTTTACTCCCCCTGGGGGACCACAACTAGCGATTAGAGATGAGCGAGCGTACTTGCTAAGGCAAACTACTCGAGCGAGTAGTGCCTTATACAAGTACCTGCTCGCTCGTCTCTAAAGATTCGGGTGCCGGCGGGGGGAGAGCCGCGAGTTGCGGGAGTGAGATAGAGATCTCCCCCCGTTCCTCCCCGCCCCCCGAATCTTTAGAGACGAGCAGGTACTCGCATAAGGCACTACTCGCTCGAGTAGTTTGCCTTAGCGAGTACCCTCGCTCATCTCTACTAGCGATGCTTTGATCGCTCCTGCAGTATGATGTAATGCCATAGCATTACATCTTACTACAATCTGAGAGGCAGTCTCTCAAGCCACCCCACGGGCACGGCTTCATAGGCAGTCAGCTAAGGCAGCCCTGGGGCCTTTCAGAAGGCCCCTGGCTGCCATGACACCTGTACAGCTCCCTGCAATCTCGAAAGCGAGGAGGGCCTACAGGACACTTGAACATCGTACGGGGGATTTAAATGCCACTGTCAGAATTGACAGCAGCATTTAAAGGGTTAATAGCCATGATCGTCCTCTTGCAGCTATAATAAATAGCTGACACCCACGCTGCATGAAGAGAGGCCACCGATACAGGCATTGAAGGAGTTGTCCCGCGAAAGCAAGTGGGGTTAAGCACTTCTGTAGGGCCATATTAATGCACTTTGTAATATACATCATGCATTAAATATTGGCCATACAGAAGTTTTATACTTACACCCCCGGTGTTGGCGTCCCCGTCTCCATGGCGCCGACCTAAGCCGCCTTCTGCCTCGATTAGATACGCTTGCGCAGTCTGCCTCTCTGTCCCGTTGAATGGGGCCACTCCAGCGTGCTCGCGCCGCACAGGCCTTCTGCGCATGCTTTCGCGGGACAACCCCTTTAATGTTGACAATGTTCAATAAAGGGGACAAAATTCAATCCCAGTGACAAAACTTTGGTGAATAAGTTTATCACATTTATTGTATTACGGTTTACTCCTCTAAAGCACTAGAATGATCATGGGTGATTTGATGTTACTGCGTTTTCTGACTATGATGTCTGGATTTCTTATAAGACAGTTTGTGACTGATGCTGGAGAGAATCCTCCTTAGAACGGTCCCGGATCGGTCAGTTGATTCTAGTTACGATGAACCAAAGTTTACAGGCGGTTCAGTCGGCAGTTATTTTTCTTTTTGGTCAAAATTGACCGACCCCACTGATAACTCCCAATAATGAGAGTAATCAAAGACGTCACAAACAAATTAAGCTCTTAATTTTCCTTGTGATCGAACCTTCAATTGCTGATATATTATTTTCCATTTTCTTACTAATAACTGCAGCATATGTTGTCGCTATACAAATAAATATTATCTGAAATCTGGTAATTCACTTTAGTGATGTAGCAGCAATTCATACCCTTCTATATCTAGTTGTACTTGTTTAGGTTTTTGTTCCTCTTGCTGGATAATTAACCTCAAAACAATGAACACGCAGATAAAAACAAAATTCCACTCTTGGCCAAAGGCATCAGAATAATATATTTTTTTTTTTTTAAGTATAAACTTTCTGGAGTTAGTTGTCATTAACTCCAGGGATTCTGCATTGCTTTAACTTATTCTTTGTTATAACCCACATTCACTAACTTTGTACTGTACCTTGCTGCTGAATTTCAGTGCAGACTCCTCAAATAGTGTGTGTGAAAGTCACCCAAAGGTGGTATCTAAGGGTTCACTCAGACGTATGTGGCCCGTGTAATACATGGTGCTAATAGCCCATTGCTTTCTATTGGAGCACTCACACCTGCGTTTTTTTCATGAGCAGCATGTCCTATTTTAGTGCGCGATGCAGACCAATAAGAGGCTGTGCGCATCTGCTGCATATTGATTATGCAGAGCACATACGCCCATGTGCTAGCCCTTACATCACATCACCTCTATACTTTGCCATGTGACTTTACGTTTTTCACTATGTAAAACTCCCTATCCATTTTTTTCCCTTTATTAAGGTGATATTTTCTCTTTGGTATTTTGTAGCCCCCTGGAAAGGAAATATATATTAATTACAACTGGCTTTTAAACATTTTGTTTCCAGTAAAATCTTATGACACTAAAAATCACTCCAGGCACTGGAAATCCCAACCTTCACCCACTCGTAAAACACAAGGCGATGCTCTTAAGAGTCTAATCTCTTAATTAACATCAACAAAAAAAGTATATAAAATTCCAACGGACACTTTTACTCATGCAGTAATAAACCTGGTCCCCTCCTAGCCAGACAATTTACCCCCACCCCATTCTCACTATCTATGCAACTCTCGGGCAGTCCATCTGCTCCCTTACAGCTAACCCCTCTAAAGTAGTCCCTATTTTTTTTTTTTTTTTTTTTTAGCAAATAGCTCTCTTCTTTATATGCCAAACTTTCAAATATCAGAGTCCCCTTTTGAGTCACTCTTTGCTGTTACGTCCTTAAAACCAACCAGACAGAGGAAAGAGCCACATCAGACTTTTCATCCAATGCAAACAAAACTTGCTTTTCTATAGTTTAATAGGGGGGTTTCAAAAGATTAACCTCCCGTCAGGCTAAAGAAAGAAAACCCTGTTGTATTTGCATTGTCGAGTTCGTAACCCGGGTCTTCCATCTCACAGTTTTCATGATTGAGGTTCCACACAGCATACTCCTCTTTTGGTCAGTTAGACGGGTGCAACCATTTCAAAACTGAGAACTAGCCAAGGCCTTACAGTTTTTCTGTCTACCAAAAATAAAAATATATATTACATCTCTCTCTCACAACACTTTGGTCTTCAACACCCCCAAAAAAAAAATCTATCTCTCACACACTTTTTTGGTCACCCAGTCTCCAAGAAAAAATGCTAACAGCGATCAAAAAGTCATATGTATTCCAAAATGGTAGCAACGTAAGCTACAAGACGTCCTGCACAAAATGAGTTTTCGCACAACTACGGTCGACAAAAAAAAAAAAAGTTATTGCATGTAGAATGTGGCTGCAGAAAATTAAAAAAAAAAAATCTTTATCCATCTTTGGAAAAAAAAACCAAAACACACAAAACTATACAAGTTTGGTATTGTAGTAATCGTACTGACCCATACAATAAAGCTTGCGCCGTAGAAACAAGATAGATGGCAGAATTTTTTTTCCCATTTTACGGCACTTGAGAATTTTTTAAAAATCTCTAAGTACATTAAACAGTACCTTTGAAAAATACAAGTCGTCGAGCAAGTCCAGATAAGCCTATAACATAGCAATTAACCAGTGAGAAATGCCATTAGACCAGAAGTTGGCTATAATCCATAGGATTTATTTATAATTCAAGGAAGAAATGGCAAAGGCAGCACCAGACGTCCAGGGCAACCCTTGCTACATTGTGGCTTGGCCACATCATGCGATCAAGGTGGCACAGCTTCCCAAATTACTTGCATCTACTTCGGGCCATAACCTTTGAGCCTGAGGAAGGTGCAAGCCCTGCTCCGAAATATGTTTTCTTGGACTTTCGGTGCTGTCCTTCCTTGAGTTATCAATAAATCCTATGGATTCTAGCCAACTTCTGGTTTGTTGGCATTCCTCATTGGATCATTGCTAGATTATATGCTTATCTGGATTTAGAGGGGGTAATACTGGTTTCCATATCCCCACCCACCAATTAAGTGCTTTTTTATTCTGCATTACTTTCTATAACTGGTCCATTACCCTGGGAGCTACACAGTTTTCTTCCCGTTGTACACGTTGAAGCACAGAAGCAGTATCTATTACAGAAAAGGGATCCCTTGGTTTGGACCTAAGTGCGGTTTACATACTCGTTTCATCAACAGTACTTCCCTGGAATTAGCTTATAAGGTACGCATGACACGGCACCTAGTACCCCATGCGGAAAGCCAACTATGTACCCAAGCTACCCCTCTTGTTTTAGGGGAAATACAGACCCCAGGACCATGCTCCACTTGTGTTAGACATGACCTACAGATAGGTTAATTTCTTGTCAAGAATTGATGGCACCATCCACACCCGTTTCAGTGCCATCCTTCACCATGACCCACGGGTCACCCTTCTGTACCATTAAATAATATTCTTATCCTGTACTCCATACCACATCCTTACCGTTACCTTTGCAGCTAAATAAACCATAGCCCGTTCCTGAAGAGGAATGCTAAGATTTTTTTCAGGAAGTTACTATAGAATGGCTGGGCTGTTTATAAATGAGGAACTATTACAGTATTCTACTAGACAACCGCCCCTAGTCTAGGAGTACGCCAAACAACACAGTTTCATTTTTTATTTCATTTTAATTGATGCCTAAAAAGTGATGTGAACAGCCCCTAAGCTTAGGCACTCAATCTGGGATCCAGTTATGATGCTGCATCACCACCTAGTGAAATAAACTAGTATTACATCTATGGTTACAAAACTCATTGACTAAATAAAAGTATGGTGCAAAGTGAGCCTTCGAAAAAGTAAATAAGCTGTATAATTTGTTTCAGCTAGAGAAAACGTTAAAGAATTGCAGATAATGCAGTACCTGAACTTAACAGGCCAGATCCATCCTGTACTTCTACTTTAGGGTTGTTCTACATTGCAGGTAAAGGTTGGGAGAATCACCTTCGCCAAGACGCTGCACTATAGCCCACTCTATAGGCACATAGTTGAATACATGGTACTTAGGATCCAATTTTTTTAACGGAGCTTCCCTGCATATAAAACAGAAGACTATGCTTCTGTATACAGTCAGAGGGTGGGGCGAGTATACCAACATATCACCCAAGTGTATGCCAAAAGAGCACTCTTTAGGCAAACACTTGGTAAATAGGGTCCTATGTAAATGTCAGAATACATAAGCATATTCCCCAACATAAACCTTTGTCATGTAGAAAATACAAGACTGGAGGAAGCCTTATATAGCAAGCTCTGTACAAAGACAAGGAAGTGGTGTGATATTTTGCATGCAAAGCTTGCTAAAGCTCGTGCATTTTAGGTCTATTAGATAGAGCACTCTTCCCCAAAAATTACCGGTGGCACGTTGCCCACCCATGCCCAGCCCTTCCAGCTCATGCAACATACAAAAAGAGAGTCTATAATTAGAAATTATTTATCAAAAAACAGAACTAAGTGTACACAGGCGTTACTACTTCTCATGGAAAAAAAAAAAGAAAAAAAAGAAGTGGAACAGTTCACATGAAAAATTTGCATCCGGTTACTCAGGAGCTCCAAACTTGGCATATAAACAATAAAAATAAAACTAAAAATGAATATATATGTCCCAAAGAAAAATCTTGACACTTAATGTCATCAATTTACAACACTTTGTAGCAAGGTAATGTTGTCTCCTTTAAGCATAATGCGACCTATGAGAGGAAGAAAGAAAGAAAGAATTAGTAACAGTCCAGAATTAAACTAAAAGGGGTGTCTGGATTCAGTCTAAAAAAAACAAAAAAAACAAACAGAAAGTTGTGAATTGGGGTAAAAGGCCTTACTTGGCTATTACATTCAGAGCTGCTGCGCTGGTGAGCCCCAATGGGTTTTGTGTGCAGCAATTGTCAAGTCGACAACACATGACCGCTGCCCATCGCTGGCCTCCGCTTATTTTATTGTTTGTTACTTTCCCAACATTGCCTGTTTGTCTGAAGCCAGAGGACTCATGTAAACAGTGGTTTCATTAAGATCACTACAGTACCCCTTCAGATTCTGGATTCATTATTTTAATGCAGTGTTGACAGCTTCATACAGGCGTCATTATACCCCTATATCCCAATTCACATGCATTATTTAATAACTCACCAAGCTGTTTCCGGGACTTTGTTTTCAGGTGGATTTCTTCGGCATCATCCAAAACCAGATTCATATACTCATCAAATCCCTATAAGTTACAAGAAAAACAAACTAAGCACCAAACCATATAAACTTTAATCAAAGAAAGATGCGTATATATGAATGCAGCTGCTGAACCTTCTTTCCTACAGACATACATAGGAACAGCTGGTAAAGATTGAGGGGGGGGGGGGGAAAAAGGACATCAATCCAGTTCAGCCTATTATACACACTAGAACTTTGGTTTGTGAGTAGAGCGTTATGGCCGATTTACATGCAAAGAAAATCTTTCATAAGATTGAAAGATTGACAGTTTTAGCGATCATTTTGCATAAAGTGTTAATGGACGCTAATGTCCATTAACACTTCATTAGCTTCATTTGCATGTAAAAGGGCCTCTGGGAGCAGTTTACAGAAATCAAGACCATACAATGTGCTCTGCACACAGCTCCTTTGTTCTCGCACGGGCTGTCGGCCGAATACGATGTAATCTCCAACTCTCGTGGAGAACAGTGTGCGGTCCCTGTTTTCTCCAGCTGAACGATGGATTTTAACTCACCTTAAAATCATCGTTCAGCCTAAAAGTAAACGATGGCAGAATTTACACTCATTAGAGCCCCCTGTACTATTTTCTATCTGCTCCACAGTTATCACACAGACCGCGTGGAATCGGCACACGTGACGGGGCGGAGCTACGCGATGACGCGTAGAAGGGGGCAGAGCCAGAACGCCGCTCGTGCCCGGACCGACCAGAAGGGAGAAGACCCTTCTGCGCAAGTGCGTCTAATCGGGCGATTAGACGCTGAAATTAGACGGCACCATGGAGATGGGGACGCCAGCGCAGGGAAGGTAAGTGAATAACTTCTGTATGGCTCATATTTAATGCACGATGTACATTACAAAGTGCATTAATATGGCCATACAGAAGTGTATAACCCCACTTGCTGCCGCGGGACAACCCCTTTAATCAAATTATTCATATTGATTATCGCATGCTTTTGGAACTAAATCAAAAACATGAGTTCTGCACCCTCTCTGAAATAATTCTGGTTCAGGCGGAGGATCAAAGTAAGTCGGTACTATCCGAGACAAAACCAATGCACAACACTCATGGCAAATGTATGCAGTGAATAATTTGAACTTTATGTATCCATTAGGTGATTGATTCCACAAATTAATCTCCTATCCAAAGCGTGATTGATATTAGTAGACAAATACAACAGCCGCAGAACTGACATATGGATGAATGGACCTTTATCAAAGGCTGATGGGCTCGCAATCCTCTTGGTCAGTCAATTAAAACATCCGTGTGTTAATACTGCGGCTCTCAAATTAAAACAGTTTTGGATGAGTTTTTCATGCATGGAATAAATCAGATAAAATTCAAATTATTCATTGCAAATATCGGTCATGAGAGCTGTGGATTTTGTTTTGCCTGGTATGCCTTCGGGATGAGTCCATAGAGACCTGTTCAGGCCCATTTACATGTGGAAAAACCACATGAAGAAAAAACCCTTGTCAAATATGATACCTTTAATAAAACAATTGAGTGTAAGAACCTGATGACGCGGTCCATCACGTGACTGTGTTCAGGGTCGTGTAATCACAACAACGTGTGAAAAATAATGCTTACATGGGCAGTGGATGAGCTGGTGACATCATCACCAGCTCGTCTGTGTTCAGGCTGCAGCTCTCATTCACTGATAGTGTTTAAACTGTACGAGCCGGACATGATTTTTATGCCGTCTAAAACTACATGATGAGCGAGAACCGCACAATTTGCGTTTAAAATGAATGATTATCGCTTAGTTTCACTCATTTGAAGGACATTCGTTCAGTCTAAACGCAGTTTTAATCATTGTATGCTAATCCCCTCAACTATACAGAAGTAGTGAAGTGTGGTTATATTTATGGCTACTTGATTTTGGTATCTTGTCTGTACTGGTAGTCCACAATATCGGTGATTGACTTGTCACTTTGAGCTCCCCCTGATGAGCCTGTCGCCACATACAGAGGAAACCGGTCAGCTGCACCATACTCCTTTTTCATGTGGACAAATGCAGAACTGATCACAGTAGTCACCTGCTATATGACTGGAGGAGACACTTGTGGATTAAGTGGAATGTATGGACCCTACGTGGTACTACATGCAGGATATACATTTGAAAAATAGCGTCTTTTTATGCATTATTGAACTCTTTAGCCCCTTCATCAGTGGGCTATTCTTTTGATACTTGCACCCCAGTATTCATTTTACTTAACTGTTTTAGATTAATAATACAGCCTATGTGCACTTTCACTACGGATTGAGTACTTTAAACTCAAATTAATCCAAACTATTGAATGTAGCAACTACTCTTGTGATATTCCCACTAACCACCCACCTACCTTTGTAGCTTAGGAAACATTAGGGAAACGTTCAGGATCAGGGTCTCCCTTTTCCGAGTGGAGACTACTTGCAGTGTGAAACACCTGGGAAACTATACAGCCCCCTATATTCTTCCCCTTTTTAATTGCATTTATTAAAGGTTAAGCTTTAAAGGCATTATATAAGTTTTTTTTTCACGCGTGGGTTTTATACTTTAATTGCCGTGACTCTTGAATGTACCTAGAAATGTGGTTTCTTTCATGAAAAATGGTCCATTTACATGTGGCAATTATCACTAAGAAGCACATTACTCCAAGCGAACATACATGCTCCGAATGAGCAAGTAAGAATAATGAAATATCATTTACAGAAGGCAAAATCTGGTTGCCCAAATGTTGACCTTTGAATAATAGTAAAAATAGGATTGAGTTGTGAATAGTTCAGCTGAATATGCAAAGAAAAACCATTCCAGTTATAAGTGTGTTGTAACAGTGTAAAGATTCCTTTTATGGTGTCAACAATGTATAGCATTGCCTATAGCCTATTCCCACAATGAAGAGGGAAGAGGTAAGCAAACACCGACATTAGGCACAACTCATTCAGAGGGCAGAAATGGGATGTGGTGACATCTAATATAAAAAAGCCTACAGGCTTTTTATTGCACCGTACTTTGGCCCCTTTGCATAACCTTTGGTGGATGACTTTGGTGTAATTAGATTTGTGACGTCCTCACCACTGCTGTAAAAATCATAAAATTTGAGTTTGATACATTGAATATGCTGTGTAGGCGCAACTCTAGAGTTTCCAATAAAGGTACCAGAACAATTAGATGAATATCCAATGTCTCGTTTTATTTAGAATATTAAAATTTAAAATCCAGCTAATGAAGGGGTTTACCCCGAAATGTGTTTATTAACGGGATTTTAAATTTCAATATTCTAAATAAAACGATAAGTTGGATATTCATCTAATTGTTCTAGTAACATTATTGGAAGTTCGGGAGAGTTGTGCCTACACAGCAGATTTTTCTTTTAGCATATTCTATCCTCCCATCGGTGGGTTAATATGGGTGGCAGCACCTCCTGTTAGCTGCCATATCCAATCTAAGCACTTTAAGACCAGAGTATCTTCCCAGGCCTTTAGTCCCAGTCTTCACTGTGGGTTTGCTCCACTTCTCGCTCCACCTATTTCTCTTGATACATTGAGTGACCTGTCAGACCAGGTCAAAGTTCCTACGTTAAGTCTAGCAGCGCTGTTGTGCTTCAGCCGTGGCAGGGGATCACGACGTTCTCCCATTATTTTCAATCGGGCTGGTGCTGCTGCTGGCCCTATTGAAAACAATGGGCGATATTGCAAAAAAAAAAAAAAAAAGTACATGCGGCAATTTTTACCTTGCATAGCATCGCAATGCGGTGCCATGTGGGGAAACATTGCAAATGTGAATGAGACATCATATGTTCACATAGCAAGCATCACATCAATCTAGTTTGTCTAAAAAAAAATAAAAAAAACAAGTAGAGAACAGCAGGAAACTGATGAGACAGAAGCAGATCAGAAAGGTGCAGTAGCCCACCGCTTCCCTCCCTGCTACATACCGTCGTTATTGCATGGGTATGACTGATAATACAACGGAGGGAAGGGGTTAGACGTGTTACTTACGATGATGCAGCCTTCAATGCGCATGTTCACCTGTTCGTACAGCCAGACCTGGATCCGAGATCTCTGTAATAGTGGATATCATCAGCAATGGAACATCACTGTACAGTTCATGTGTATTAAGTTCACACAGAAGCTGCAATTATCCCAGGGAAATCTCCCAACATAAGCAGTAATATGCCATATTGTAAGAGAAAGATACTGCACAGTTTTTTTTTCTGTGTCCAACTAACTAAGAAAAAGGCATCAGGCAGCATTTTTCTACATAAAAGTGAACCGAGTAGCAAACTTAGGAACGGGAAGAACATTCACTCAGAACTTATTACCGAAGAGACTCCTACTGCATCACGGGTACAGCGGACAACCAGGAGGGATCGCCTGTGACAGCGGCGGTGTGCAGGTACTTTACTGGGCATTGTCTATGAGGTGATGCTTTCACAAGGTATGGTCAACATGTATACCTGCTAGATATGTATGGCACATGTACACTATGGGTGCGGTGTGAGCAGAGCCTACAAGGCTAGGTTCACAAGGGGCGGAAATCTTGCAGAATGTCTGCAGCAAGAATGCAAGGAAATTCCGCAAGACTTCCTGCAGGTTTTGAAAACTGCCTATTCTGCTGCAGGAATCTCTCCCCATAGAGAAAAGAGCCGGCAGCGGAAATGGCAATACAACTGACATGTCGCAGCTTTGAATTTCGTGCAGTGTCAGTTTTAGCACGCCTTGGCCACAATAGGACTGTCCACAGTGTGTGAACAAGATTTTTGCAAATTTCGTCCCCTTTGCTGCTTAATCTTGCGGTTAAGATTGCAGGTGGAATATCGGTGCGGGCTTATTCCACCCCGTGTGAACCCAGCCTGAGGGTATGTTCACGGCAGAATCTAACATGGATTCATCCTCCAAAATCACAGCGGACGTAGACGGCTAGGTCACATGTTTCTGTCACGGATCTGCACATGGTTTATCCCTACAGAATGGAGTCCTCGGTAAGTAGTGACAAGGCAGTTTGGCCTCTCCCCCATAAAGCAGATTTTAAATCTGTGTTATAAATACTGCAGCACATTCCCATTCCAATGACTCGCTCATAGGATCTGCGCCAGAATACCCTGATCTGCTCCCCACTACGCTCAGAAGATCTGCCCTCCCCCGTGCTCTCCCCACAACATCCCCCCAACAGTCAGGTTGCCATCCCCTCGTACTGATATCAGTGTGATGAGGCTGCAGTGTGGGGGAACACAGATAGTTGGGGTTACTTACATTCTGTAGATATCTGAAGATCAGGTTCTGAAAACAATAAGTCAAGGCAAACAACAACATTGTAGCACCCTACCCGCCACTCCACCAGAAAGGGGACAAGTGAGGCTGCTCCACGACGGCTAAGGCCGGACACAAACGGGTCAGAAGACGTGATCATGCGCAGAAAGTAGTTGCAGAAGATCATGGATGCAAATGTTTCTCTGTGCGGATGTACACGTATGCAGCATATCACCCGTGTGGAAGGCAGATCTCTCCCCTCCATCCGGCATTCTGTGAAGTTGCGAGCGTTTCTGCCCCTTACACGCAGTGTTAAATTGCATGTGGCAACAGAACACTTGCGTCCATTGACTTCAAAGGAAGCTGTCCACACGGAATGCGCACTAAAGTAGAGCGTGCTGCAATTCTTTCGCTTACAGAATCTGCAATACCCAATCGCGAGTGTGAACGGAAAGGCGAAAGTACATGCCTTTCAATGCCTGCATTTTACTGCGGATCGTCTGCACGGACGGCAATCGCAGAACCCATAATCCACATCTGCCAGTGTGAGTCTGGCCTGACTCAGCTCTGCTGCTCCACGATGACCAAGACCGGAGTCACGTATTTGTGCGCACAAAATGCAGTGAATAGAACCCACTGATTTCAGCGTGTTCGTTCACAAGTGCGTAATTTGTGTTCACAATTCCGTCACAAAGAAAGAAAAAAAAACGCAACATGTTCTGTTGTCTTGCACATGAGAATATAACGTATGAAACTAATCAGCCTCTTCCACGTACAGGACCGCAGCTGGAGGGGTTATTTGCACACGCAAAATGTGCCAATTTGCGCACAAAAAAATGCATTGTATGTGCAAATACCCAACACGGTGCGCAAAAATGCAGCGCGAACACATCTATACCGGAGTGAGGACAACATAACTCAAGCCCCTGCTGCTCATCCACTAACTCAACTCTGCTGCTCCCCTGTGTAGTGCAGCAGTCTCGTGACATTCCTCGCCAGGTCAGGCAGTGCATGTTGTCCCAGCGGCAGCCACACGTGCGGAACCCCACTAGTAACCAGCCCCTCGGACAGGGCGGAGCCCCCCGCGCCTGCTGCAGCAGCAGCAGCTCCCCGAACCCCGAGAGGAATGTTTGCTAAACACGGAAGGATACGATGGGCTGGACCATCACTTTCTGCACCTTCTGCCCCTGTCCGCGGTACGCCATCTTCACCAGCCGCCTGCAAGGAACCGGAAACAAAGAAAAGAACCAACCAATCAAGAGCCGTGACGTAGAGATGTTGCCGGAAAAGGCGGGCAGAAAGATATCCCGGAAGTGCGCGTTTGCCGCCTTTTTCCGGCCAAGAAGCGAGAATTCTCTGGGTGACGTCACGACTCTGCGACGGGGCCGTTCGGTCACGTGATGCTAGCATCTAGAGGCGACGTTCGTGCGACGTTCTATTTCCCTCTAGCGCGTGCATTGCGCGGCTCACCGAGACAGCAGTGTTGTTAGCGCCTACAGTACTGTATATAGGGCGTACGGTATATATCGCAGTAACGTGTGGCAGCCACTACATGGCGTCTTGGGAGATTTATCATGGAAAGTGGCAGAGGAGCATCACCCCGAGTTACACCTCCTTGTACAAAGTCACACATTCTAGAGATATCGTAACCCCTTAATGACCAATTAGTTTTTCGTTGTCACCGCCCCGCAGCCATAACTTGTTAGCTTTTCCGTTGACATAGCCATATGACGGATTACTGTTGTGGGATGAGTTGTATTTTTTTAATGGCATCATTTTTGGGTACATTTAATGTATACATTTTTTTAGGGGGGGGGGGAAACCATTCCACCGTTTGTTGTTTTTTTTTTTTAGATTTAATTTTTATGGTGTTCAATGTGCAAAATAAATAATGTATTAGGGTTATTTTCCAGTTCAGTACGATGGAGGAGATACCATGTTTAGGCCACTTTTACATGGCCGAGAAACTCGCACAAGACACACAGATCTTGCGTGAACATGGACCCAAATCTTTTGAATGGAGTCATATACACGAGCGATGGCATGTCTTATCTCTTAGCGTTCCTCAGAACAGATCAACTATTAATTCCAATGGGACCTCTAATGCATCGCATGGCTCTCGCTTCCCGTGCGATGCAAGGTTTGCCATTGAAATCAATAGGAAACACTTCCGATCCTCAGTCAAGCATGAAACTCATGCGAGAGAATCGGCATTTCACTTATGTGATTCATGGTGGGTTTACCTGAAAAGCACCTCACAGCTGCGGGTAAATTGCACTTCGCAAGCGCAATATCTGGCCAAGTTTCTTGTATATCGTGCTTTCCTGTATGTAGATGGTTGTAGGCCGCCTGCACACAAACAGGTCGGATTCCGCATCTGGAATCCGTCCCTGACCTTTGACGGTGACCCTGCCTCTCGTCATTTTCTTCTGTAATGTGAATGGTCCAGACGGCTCGCCATCAGACATGTGCAGTACAGATTTTCCCATGCTGTCACTAGGCAAGGACGCGTGTCCTGTGACCTTTCGTCAATGTTAAGGAAGGGTTGCGGGTCAGACGGCTTCCATTAGCTTGAATGGAAGCCGCCCACACAGAATCCGGAAAAAAATAGAGCATGGCACAATTGTTCCTCTGCAAACGGAAATCACAGTTGATTTCCATTCGTGTGCAGGAAGAATCACTTTTCCATTGCATGCTATGGACGGTATTTGCTGCGGACACCCACCCCAGATTCCGCAATGCAAATTCGCCCGTGTGCAGGCGGCCTTACACAGATTTTTTGCTATTTTTGTACAAAGATTTGCTTTTCTGTTGCTGCATTCCAAAAGCCATAGTATTTCTATTTTTCCATCGAGCTCTATTAGGACTTGTTGTTTTTTTGCAGCTTCGGCACTTGTTTGTAGTCTTCAGGGAGCGCTTCCTGGTAATATCGCGATTTTGTGTCATTACAAGGTCGCACTATTTTGCCAGGATTTTCTGGGAGGCTTGAAATTTAAACCCTATCCCGAAAAAAACCCCTAGCTGCATGAAAAAAAACCAATACATCACAATGCTCCACAGCACATCTCCTCTGCAGCTCCGGCACTTGTTTGTAGTCTTCAGGGAGCGCTTGCTAGTCAGGGGTTTCAAAAACCCCGCCTCCAGGAAGTGCTGCCTCTGATTGGTTCTCAGGCGCAGCAGCTTAGTCAACTGCTGATTATATGCGATGGCTGTGATTGGTTTATTGAGCGCTGCAGCTCAGCCAATCAGAGGCAGCGCTTCCTGGAGGTGGGGTTTTTGAAACCCCTGACGAGGAAGCGTTCCCGGAAGACTACAAACAAGTGCCAGAGCTGCAGAGGAGATGTGCGGCGGAGCAGACAATGCCTCTTCGGTGATGGATTTATTTTTTTTCATGCAGCTAGGGTTTGTTTTCGAGGTAAAGCTTATATTTCAAGCCTATCCCCACCCGAAAATCCCGGCAAAAGATCGCTACAAAGTCGTGCAACTTTGTAATGACACAAAATTACAATATCGCGTGAAAACGCAGCAACATCGCGCAAAAGACAGATGACATTTTCTAGCGACAATATCGCTGTCGCCCGTGTGAAAGAGGCCTCATACACCTGAATAGCGTCGATAAATTTTCCCTTTTGTTTTTGTTCTCAGACTCTTCGACCGTATAGTTCAGAGACTTTGGGGAAACGTTTATTAATACATGTGCCTCAGTTTTATGTAATTAAAAAGTCACAAACTTTGGCACATGCTTTTTCTTCAGCTTTTACGCCATGCTTATCACGTTTCCAAATGTGAACATGGCCTCCACGGCCCAACAAAATTAGTAGAATTTACACTAGAAACTGTTTAAATGATGGCTGAGATGTGGATTATGTTTTCAGGTGCTTGGACTCTCGCAAGAAGTTCCAAATTTATTATGAAGTGTGCATCTCTTAGGCGGGTCTCACATGACGGATTTGGATTGTGAAATCTGCGATCGTCATCCGCGGAGTTGATCCATGGTATTATGTATCCATTAACAAGAGTAGAGCATTTGCATGTCCGCTCACATGAGTGGACAGTGATTGCAATTTCCACTGGCAGAAATAAAATGCAGCATGCTCTATTCTTGTGTGGATTCTGCATGGATGGCTTCCATTGACATTGCGGATACAGCGTGGGGACACAAAGATTTGAACAAAAATCTGTACTGTGCATGTCCCACGGTAAGCCACCGGATCCTTCCGCAATATAGATTTAAATATTTCCGCGCGGATGCTGGCCGCGGTTGGAGCCGGATTCCACTGTAGGCTCCCGAATTCGGAATCTGACCTGTCTGTGTGAGACCGGCCTTACTGAGTTTGGCGCATCTTACTGCAGTGCAGTTAATATTAACCCCTTAAAGTCACAGTCCTTTTTCTGCGATCTTCACTGTGCAAAAAGTTGCACTCTCTCATGCATATCTGTACATTTTACTGTATTTTTTGCACTGCCTGGCACTGCTAACATTGGTCCCCAGCAGTTGCGCTATTATGTGCGCTTTGGCGCTTACGCTTGTGCGAAGCCACCCTTATGCAGGCATAAAAGCCATGGTTGGCTTGTTTACTTATCGTTCAGGTTAAACTGCGCTCGCTCAGTTCTTATACAGCAAATGTGAATGGCTGAACGATTTCTTGTTTAAACGAGCCAACAATGTATCTGCTGTATAAACATGCGGCACGATAGCAAACGAGCTAGCGATGACATCACTTGTTCAAACAAGAATCGGGTTATCTAAAAGGACCCCTAGAAAAGAATACCCTTTAAAATAACACATCAAAAGTAAATCAATGATACACAAATAATTTCTTTTTTTTTTCTATGTTATGGCTGATATAGATCTCACAAAATCTGAAAATAATTGCATTTAGTGTGTCACAAAAGAAGCAATTTAGACAGTAAGCCTGGGGGAAAAAATTGCATATTTAGGATTCCATTGACGACATATTCTCATCTCAGGAATTCTTTATCTCTGGGACACGCGCCTATCTCAAGAGTTGGCTCCCCGACACTATCCTGGTGCCCCAACTTGTGCTATATGTCGCAGACTGCCAGCGGGTTTTATGGAAACAGCTGGGCAGACTTTTTCCATAACTCCTATAAGAAGTAAAAGGGATTGTGTACACAGCATATGCACAGCTATGTAATATTATAGTATTACACTAGCCTGGGTACGCGATACAGAACGTGTGCAATACAAAACGTGACATTTTAAGTAAGAAAAGATGATATCAGAACGTACACATAAATACGTCGAAGGACACCAATGCTGATTAATGCTATGTTAACCCTTTCCAATCCACTGTCTGATGTCTGAAGACATTATGATTTAAGGCTGTACAGCTCCGATGTTGGAAGACGTCCGTTAGGGTTCTCTTACTGTTTTGTTGCCAGCCTCTCTGCTGTTGGAGCCTATCCAACGTTTCACCTCATGCAGTACTGGATTTAGCCAGCAGATAGCACCGTTGTATAACGGCAGAAAAAGAATAAGCCCCCTAGGAAAACCAGGATACAAAATGGATTGGAAAAGGTTAATGTATTAATTTAAAATAGACAAATTCAATGATCCTTGTGCAGCGTCCTAGGAGCAAGCCCACAGCCGAGGAGTTAGCGGGTTAGATAAGGCCTCACGGGGTTCGATGATATTGTATTCTGATGCCACCGGAACTAGGGGGGGGGGGGGGGGGGGGGAGACAAGATGCACGTCCGCAACCAACGCCCCACGCTGAATTGGCTGGCCAGGGCAGCTTTGGCCAGCACTCACATCAGGCAATGAGACCCCGCTGTTGTCCTGTGGAGTATGTGCGCGGTGCTGTGCGCAGCAAGTGCTCCGTTGCTGACACCCCCACTGACACTGTGCAGTGGTCCGCTCCCTCCCGTGATGTAAGAGTGGCCGCTGGAACTGCAGTCACGGATTTCTCCACTGGGTGCGCCGCTTCCAAGGTCGGGGCTCTGCAGGTCCCCTGCTGACACTTCCATCCCCTCAGGTGTCAGTGGGGTCGGCGCCACAGCTCTGCCTTCACCCCTCCCAGCTCTGCAACACATGCTCAGGCACTGTCACTGCCCTCGGCTGGCTCCAGGGAACAACGCAAACCAGGCCAGTGGACATTGCAGCAAGGCATTCAGCCTCAGCGCTGGAGGAGAAATTACAGCACCCGGCTGGGGAGCGGTGAAGCGGACATTTACAGCAGCAAACCATTAAGCTCGAGTGGACATTCACAGGAGCAGGCTAGGGAGATGATACCCACCCATTGCCCTGGGCAGCCAATCCAGTGGAGGGCGTTAGCTGTGGGCATGCATCTTGTCTCCAACCCCTAGTTCTGGTGGCGTCAAGATACAATAATACCACGGGGCTCTACCATCTCCTCCCCTGGGGGTAGCACGGGACCCAACCAAGTTACTGCTGGGGAAGTTTCACAGGGAATACCCAATTCGCTGTTTACCTTAAAGTCCTTGTCACTCGTGACACCACTGTTCCGTCCTCTGCAGTGAATCAAGTAGTCAAAAGAAAATAGTCCACTTGAACCAGGATAACTTTCTGAACAAACCTGGAAACAGTCGGTAGAGCTCATTTACTTGAATAAAGTATATTACAATAGTCAATAATGTTACATCCACCAGTGTAACACAGGTGCCAACACGGTAGTGGTTCCACGGGGAGGATTGACAGGATGGCAGAAGAAGCCACAGTCTCAGTTGTCTGTGGGGTTCTGCTCCCAGCCACTCTCTTTTTCTCTCCAGCTCTCTACCGGACAACACTAACATTTAGAAGTAGCACTGAGCGCTGCCTGACGGTTTCTCACTCTCAGTCCTCCATATTAACAGTAAGGAGGCCTGGGTGAATTGGGCTCAGGGCACACATCAGGCCATTGCTCAGCCTTTTCCATCCTGGGGCTCCTCACAAGACGAGGCACAGTTTTTTCTACTCAGCCGAAGTTCTCTCCACGACTCACTTGTATAGACTGATTCGGAGACTGACTTTTGCAAGAAGACTCTTGTACTACACCTTGCATACTCATATATAAACATGGTCGTGTGACACACAACAAGATACATTTCCTAGACATAACCCAGACATTAACACATTCAGTGCTGCAGAGGTGCAATACACGTCACAGATGCAGACACATAGAAGACACTGACAACTGACTGTGGAAAAGGCAGGACTCCTCCAGGTTATTTCCCGCCACCTTCAAGCTTTGGTCCTGTGCTTTGTTGCAATAGGAACCAATCATAGCTCAGCTTTCAGTTGTTATTCTGCTGAGGTAAAATGAAAGCTACGCCATTATTGGTTACTATATATTATACAGCTGAGGTTAAATAAAAGCTGTGCTGTGATTGGTTGCTATAGGCAACAGCTTTCAATCCTCTTGGTGCCGAGGCAAAACGAAAGCTGCGCTGTGATTGGTTGCTATGGGCAACAGTATTTCATCCTTTTAGTGCTGAGGTAAAACGAAAGCTGCTCTTTGATTGGTTGCTATAGGCAGCAAAACCAGTTTTTTAGTGTTTGTTGATTTAGGATGCCTGCAGACGGGAGGAAATTCTGCGGTGGGATTTCAGGCAGAATTTCTGCCCCTGGACGCCTGCATAGGATTGCATTGCAAAACACAATCCTAGGCAGACGACCGCGATTTGTCCACGTGAAAACACATGCGGAAAACAAATTGCGGCATGCTCTATTTCTGTGCGGGTCTCGCAGAGGCCCGCACAGAAATGTCTCTCCTGGCGCCCCGGCTCTGCGCATGCGGCAGCTGGCCGACAAATCAGAGAGCCGGAGCCGCGGGAGAGGTGAGCGCCGCACTGGTCCCTGCAGGGGCTCGGGTCGGGGTCCGACCCGACCGTCTGCAGGCGGCCTTACTGTTAGACAGTTATGATAAATGAGGGCCGGTGTTCATAAATTTGCTCTATGTATTCCTGTATGGGGACATATTTTTTCAAACTGTTATCCACACGGACATCCAAGTTGGAGTTAGGAAGGACAAAATGGGCCAATGATTACCCTGGTCGAGGCCACCAAAGGCCCATTTAGACAGGACGAGTGTCGTGCAAACGATGCCCAACACTCATCCCCGCACATACTAGCTCTGGTGGTGCTTCACGGGAGCTAGTATCACTGGCTCACAGCGGGGCGGCTGCAGGAGATTTCTCTTCTCACACTCCCCCGCCTGTCTCCATTGATTTAACATAGCAGCCTTTCAATACTGAATGGCTGCTGTTTACACTGAACGATCAGCGAATTGTCCATCGTTTATGCTGCATAAATGATGGACGATGAGCTGATCACTCATCGTTCAGTGTAAATAGCAGCCGTTCAGCGTTGAATAGCCACTATGTTATGTCAATGGAGAGGGGCAGGGGACCGCGAGGAGAGAAATCTCCAGCCTCCCCGCTGTGAGCCAGCGATACTAGCTCCCGTGCAGGTGCACAAGAGCTACCGTAGTATATACAGGGACAGGTGTCGGACATCGTTTGCACAACACTTGTCCTGTCTAAATGGGCCTTTCGAATGCTGCTAAAAAGCAGTCCTGAAGCACAAATTGCCAGCGCTCAGTATGACTTTTCAAGCAAAGGCAAAAAAAAAATACAAATAAGGTTGCCAAGATAACATTTCAGGATTTTTGTTAGTTTATAACTTTGTCCGGGTGGAGATTATACTGTGTGCAATACTACATGTCAGTTCTTTGTACCATTTGTGCGTGATGCTCGAACGAACAGACATTGACAAATATATAGAAAACTAGAAGATATATCCTGCGATTTCTAGTCCGATTAGAGTAAGATTGTGCATTTTTTGTTGCCAATAGCAACCAATCATAGCTCAGCTTTCATTTGGTATTCTGCTAAAGTAAAATGAAAGCTTCCTTGGACTTTACCGAGGTCAAGCGCAGGGTGGATTGGTACCTAATAAATGAAAAATGGATCTCTATTCTAGCTGATAGGCATGAAAAATTCTTGAAATATAGACTCCCTGTAAAAGCAGCAATATCATAAAATGCCCACTAAACTGAAACTCTATAGCCTGAAACTTTTTTCTTGCAGCGTCGACCCCATGGGAAAAACTCCTCCTGTCTCAAAAGTCACCCATCCCTACCTTTACCTAAATCTTCCATTTCGGGGGTGTGGCCTGCGGATGTCCGGGTAGGACACTCTGGAGACGGGCTCCCGCTACACTCACCTCTCCCCTGGCAAAAAACCTCCAACAAGCGACGAACTTCACCCATCCGTTTTGTCGGACACACTACCACTCTCCACTAAAGGTGAACTGTTGCCAAACACGGCGGCCATAGCGATAATTTCACCATGATAGCACCCACGGCTGCTAAAAGCCGTATAAGCTTTCCCTGTGTAAACCTTATTTTCTCTCTTTCTTCTCTCTCTTCTCTCCCTCTCCTCCTCTTTCCCCATCCCTCCCCCGCTACCGTATCCCCCCCAACCCGGCCTCGAGGTAACATCACTAAATAGGATCTGACAATGGCTAACATTACGTTTGGCACCTATAATGTGAGGGAGCAGATATTGGATCACTTACACAGACATAAAATCATGATCGCACTACTACAGGAAACGCATTTCCAAGCAAATAAAATCCCCAACTGCAAGAACCGCAACTACTCTATGTGGTACCATAGCCCGAATCCCACTAAAAAAGCGGGAGGTATGTCAATAGCTATATACAAACAATTCCCACACAAATTTATTTCTTCTTTATTGGATGAAGATGGGCGTTATCTCTTCTTGAAAATTCAAGTGTGTAATGAAATTGTAAATAAGGGAGATGGAATAATTCCTCCACAGTGCCACCTAGTGAAGTGAAAGGCAGCATTCCTTCAAGCCAAAGTCAGACTTTTTATACAAGCCTTGTTACAATGACCGGGAATTACAAGCAAAGCCAGACTCCATGTACATACAGCTGTTTCAGGGTTTTTGCCCTTCATCAGTGTACAGTAGGAGTCTGGCTTTGCTAGTGAGAGGCCTGGGACGGAGGTCAAAAACGCTATCTTTTCTCCTTAGGGAGAGCAACTATAAACTAAGTAAGGAGAGGAGAGGAGCATGCATGGCCATTTGAGTCTCCTTACTTAGTTTATAGTTGCTCTCCCTAAGGAGAAAAGATAGCGTTTTTGACCCATGAAATTGTAACTATTGCTAACGTATATTTTTTGAATCAAGCACAGGTTCACTTTGGGATCCAGATGCTGGGGGCCCTGAGAACCTTCGCTGACGGCTCTGACATCATATTAGGCGGTGACATCAGTTTAAAACCCTCGCTCGACTCCTCTGGGGGTAAGTCCGGGATCGCACACACACATCACTCCACAGATTACGCAAAGAGTTTGCTAGTCTTAAACTGATCGACCTTTGGAGAACCCTACACCCTGGGGTGAGAGACTATAGTTTTTTCTCCCCATCTCACAACTGTTACCAACGTTTGGATTATCTGTTTGTTTCACACAAATTTCTAGATCGAGAGCCCCTAAGTTCAATAGGCTCCTTCATATGGTCCAACCACGCTCCGGTCTGGGGGTCGATTAGAGGAACTCTACAAGATAGAGCAAACATTAACTGGCGCCTAAATGACAACCTGCTGAATGACACAACCTGCATGCAGGCGATTCAACAGGCTGTCGAAAACTTTATCACAGACCACACCTCCGACACCATGAAATGGGAGGCTCTCAAATGCTCAAATGTGTCCTCCTTGGGATTTTTATTTCCCACAGTGCTCGCCTGAAGAAGGAAAGAGCCAACACGTTAGAAAGTCTTATTTCCCAATTAAGCCAATTTGAGACCACAAACAAGACAACTCCCTCAAATACTAATACTAGAACAGCGGAAATCTCCACAATTCGAAACCAAAGGGACAGAACTAGGGGAAGGTTTTATGAATACGGGAATAAATGGGGCAGGGGATTGGCCAGAGCTTTGAATCCACAGTCATCGCAGACTTACATTTTCGACATTAATACGCCGGAAGAGGGAATGAGCAACACTAATTCCAAAATAATAAATGGCTTCCACAAATACTATCATGAACTGTATAACCTGCCGGACAAATTCGGCGAACGAAAGGAGGAGTTAAAACGGGAAAGGGGTAAATAATTACACAACTTCGCTCCCAAACAGATTGCAGATCTAGACCAGAACGCGCTCGAGGGGGACTTTTCTCTACAAGAGGTGAATGAGGCAATCCAATCTCTCAAAATTGGGAAAAGCCCAGTGCCAGATGGTTTTACACTCCGCTTTTATAAGCTCCTTGGGAGAATACCTGGCCGCATTGATGCTTAATGCCATCAACTCTATCTCTAATTCCTGCTCCTTCCCAGCTCAAGCACTACAGGCAGTGATAACAGTAATACCTAAAGCAAGAAAAGATCCCACGGCCTGCGACAGTTACAGAGCGATTTCCCTCCTAAATATAGGTACTAAGATCTTCTCAAAAACCCTGGCAACCTGCCTCCAATCCTATATCCCATCAATGGTTCACGGGGACCAGGTGGGCTTCATATCGGGGAGAGAGGCCGGGGACAACACAATAAAAACACTCGCTCTCGTGTCCCAGGTGCGTAGCTCCGGGGATCCCCTGTGCCTTCTCTCAGTGGATGCAGAGAAAGCGTTTGATAGGGTGGGCTGGGGGTTCCTGGAGGCTGTTCTGGGGCACGTGGGCCTAGGCCCCAGATTTAGGAGTTGGATAATGGCTCTATACCGGGATCCCTGTGCACGTGTCCTTTCCACTGAGGCAGTAAATGTCTATTATACTTGAAATTGCAGCCCTTCAGAGTAGTAGACAGATTAAAACAAATACTTTATTAATATTAGTTAAAATATAACGGGCCTACACAGACAAACTCACATGTATCACATACATAATATACTGGCCGGGGAGTGGTGTGTGTGGCTTTTAGCGATTTCAAGAAGGACTGACTCAGACAACCGTTAGGACTCAATAGACCGGTGTTAATGGTAACTGGAGGCTTATAGATACCACCAGCAGAACCAAGGCACTAGCCGAGAAGTTGCATCTCTAACTGAATCTAGGTAAATGGTCCCAGGCAGCAAAATTTCACTCCTATAGAGTTAATTCACTCAGAATTGAGTGAATAGATAGCAGTGGCTTGAGGACTTTTTGAAGCATAAATCTTCCATTTCCCCCCTCAACTTACGTTAGGCCCTGGCCAGGCCGTTAGTATTCTGATTGTTCTTTACAGCAGTCCAATTTCAAGATTGGACTGGGATACTAAAGGAGAAGATTTTTAACTCGAATTTCAGCCATGTTTTCTTCTCTCTCTCCCCTCAATCTACATAATTGTGAACTGCTTTTGTTGTGTATTAATGAGACTATGAAGCATTCTAGTCAAATGTTTATTGCATTATTGTAAAATTTTAAAATTTCAAATAAAAATTACAGTAAAACAAAAAATGAAAGCTGCGTTGTGATTGGTTGCTATATATTATACTGCTGAGGTAAAAACAAACATTGACAAATATATAGAAGATTGGACCATGATCTGACAAGCATGACTTGGTAGGCAGTCAGCCTTGGCAACACTGGGCCTTTCGAAGACCCCTGGTAACCACGGTAACCAAGTAGCACCTCATGAGCGCATCATGGATTGAAGTTCATGGGATTTAAATGCCACTGTCAGAACTGGTAGCGGCATATAAAGGGCTAACAGCTGTGATCAACTGGCAAGTGTCAGCTGTAAGAAGCAGCAGTATTGTATGGAGCGGGACCAGCTCTTGATCCCCCTGCATACAAACCCTGAACGCACCGGATGCAACTCTACTTCCTGTGTCATTAAAAGGGTTAATAACAAATTCTTGTAGAAGCACCATCATTAATAAAGAGGTTGTCCAATTAACAATACCTTTTCAAAAGAATTTCTTCCTCCCTTGGTCATCAATAGATCTCGTTGGAGGAAGTTGTGAGTGGCCACATATTTTCCATGCAGTGTCAATGTTGCATGCCACAGTGGGAGAACCCTCTTTTCCGAAGATCATAGGGAAAGATTCTGCCTTAGGGCTTCCTCAGACGACCATATATCGGACGGCTTTTCATGCCCGGCCGATATATGGTGAACTTGTCCCTGAACTTGGCTCCGTCCCATCCCGCCCCCTCCCATTGCAAATAGTGGCGAGGGGCGGAGAGGAGGCGGGAGCTCAGTGCACTGCTCCCTGCTCTTCCAGCCTCCTCTCCCTGCAGAGAGGGACACCGTATATTGGCCGGACGTGAAAACCCAGCCGATATACGGTTGTCTGAAGCCACCCTTAATGTGACAAGTCAGTATTCTGTTTGGACAACTTTGTCCCACTCTTTGCCATTATCCCAATATTAGCTGCACTTCACCCAAATAGTCAGGAAATGGCTTCTTATAAATAACCTTGCTTGTGTCGGGATCAGTAGATATTGACCCACTGTGCCACACACTAGTTTGACTTAGGGACAAATCCAGAGGTGACATATGGATTACCCGGCATTCACCCTTTATCAGTCAGGATGTGGGCTTTGCTGTGTGGGTCGCCAGGCCGTTATGCTGGAAGTGGTCCCAGTTATGTGGCAGCTGATTGTACTATAGACCAAGGCGCGGTACCTGAGCATGTCAATGGAGATGTAGTTAAATTAATCCAGGTTGAGGCAGGCAGTGTAACCTCAGAACGAGGAACAAACAGGAGGTTGGGACTCACAAAAAAGGGTCAACACCATACAACAGGCCAGAGGTCGGGGGAAATAAAAGCATAGTCAGTATAATGAGCCAAGGCCAGGAGTGGAGAATGCACCAAAGTCAGGAAATGGAGAATCAGAACACACTAGATAGCATCATAAGCGGGAATGAAAGGTCACAAAGACAGGTACCCCCCATAGGGGGAGGATGCCTGATATAGCCAAGAATACCTCATATTGACATGGAAAGATTTTCCATGGTGCTGCTGGCCCTTTAAGAGTGTGGGCATGTGGCCACAGAGGCCGGATCTAGGCATCTGCAGGAAGGAGGGACAGGATGTGTGCCATGACCAGCAGGAGAGGTACAAGGGGCCAGTCAATCTATAACAGTATGCTATGGCTCTTGAGTCGGAGTTGAGCTGGACTAAATACGGAATAAATGACCAGAATTGGTGAAACTAATGTTAATGAAAATACTCTACAATTCCTATCCTGGTTGTTATAACTTTGGTAATGCGCTTGTATTTTGTGGTTTGATTAGTATTGCTATCTAATCTTTAGAAAATGCCATCATTGAAGCCTCCAAAGGTACTGAGATTTAAACCTTATGAGGCTGCCTTCAATGTGGCGTTTTTGGGGGGGTTTTCAATCGCAATTTAAAAACATGTCAGAAAAATGCATGTGCATTGTTAAAATTCGCTTTTAAAACAGTTTTTGAAATGCATTTTTCTGATGTGGTTTTCAATTGCGGCTGAATACTTCAACAAAAACGCCACGTGAACGCAACCTCATCATATGGCTACATTAAGAACAAGTCCTAAACAAATTAATCTTGTAGAAATGTAGCAAGATTTAAGAAAATTTTAAAACCCCTTTAGGCCTCATGTCCACAGGGACAGATCCGCAGCAGATCACCCGCACACGTGGTCCGCACCCCATAGGGATGCATTGGACACCCGCAGGTAATTAAATACCTGCAGATGTCATTTTCCCTTGAGGTGCGGATTGCATGTGCAAGAAAACACCCACAGTATGCTCCATTTTAGTGCGGGTCTCCCGCGGGGACGGCTCCCGCAGGCTTCTATTGAAGCCTATGGAAGCCGTCTGGACCCGCGGCACACCTACAGCTGAATTCCTGCTCTCCAGCACGCGTCATGCTGCTGGGCCAAAGAAACAAGATGCGGCTGCGATGGAGGGCAGATGCACAGCGTCCGAACAGGTGAGTAATTCTTATTTTTAGGCCTCATGTCCGCTGGAAAGGAGGGACCCGCTGCGGGATTCTACATGAAGAATCCGCGGCAGGCCTGATTTTCCCCGTGGACATGAGGCCTTAGAGGGCCGCACTTGGGCTCTAGTAGGTAGAACCACAGAGTAAATCATGTCATCCATTATAAAGAGTAATATTTTTAGTCTTTTCTTGCATTAGTTTACATAACCAAAGTGCCTCAGATACAGAAAGACGTCTAGGTAAGGAGATAAAAATCAGATTCACGCTGCATTTTTAAACTATATTTTCTTTATTTGATCGTTTATTTTGGTTAGCCTTTTCTTGCAAAATAGGACATAAAAATTGTTATTTCGAGTAGCAAAATAAAAGTCTGATCAGCAGTTTTGAAAAATATAGTTCTTGTGGTTATTGAAAAGAGACGAGTTCCGCAGCAGAAACGCCAATAAAATTGACATGCTTTAGAATTGAATTTGGCACCACATGTCAATTCCCGCATGGGTTTTGTGCTGGTTGTTTCCGCAGCGTGTGGATGAGATTTTCCAAATCTCATCTACTCTGCTGCTACTGGAAATGCCATGGAATTTTCGTGTAGAGGATCCGCACAGAAATTCCACGGCAAATCTGCCCCATCTGAACCCCTCCTTATAGTTTCCCCTGATATATTATGATGCTGTCTTTCTACAATCTAGAGGGACTCTGTCACTGTGTCTTTTCAGCCCTTACTGAGCGCAGGTATTATTGTATCTTGATGCCACAAGGAAGGTAGGGATGTGACAGCCCTTCAATGGAGTGACGCCCGTCACACCCCTAGCTCCCCATTGGCGGATCGTTGAAGTCGTTTGTGCTGTTAGCCTTACATTATTAGTTGTATATGCTTCCACGTTACAACAGTAACATGGCAGCAGTTACAGGTAATAATGTAAGCCAGGTGTGCAGACAGCAGCAACAACGGCGACTCAGCACAGGACAAGCAGCCAGCTCCCCATCTCCCCCATCCTCCCAGCTGCCCCAAACTTCTGTGTGCTGCCACGGCAAACTTGCCTGAAGCGGCTGACGACAGCATCCACGGCTGCAACAACGCTCCTCTCCTCTCTGAGTCCCGGACTAAGTGAGAGCTCAGGCAGAGGAGGTGGCAGCACATCACGGCCGACACTCTGCTGCTTGGGGGGGGGGTTTAGGGAAGACATTGCAGGCAGTAGAGGAAGAGGAGTAGTGACAGTGGACGGGGCATACTGCAACATCAGGGCCACAGAAAAAGGGGCAACTGAAAGAACATAAGGGGCACGGATACTTACAGCAGCCGGGACAGCTGAAGAATAGTGGTTTACCAGAACCTGCAGGGGAGCCTTGTCTGCAGCCAATGAGGTACAGGGGGCGTTACCCGCCTATCCCTCTTGTCTCCACCAGGAGTTCCTGGTGGCGTCAAGATACAATAATACCCTGAGTGCACCATAAGGTAGTGCCATCACACTGATTACAGAATCCTCACAGCAGACATACCCCTGTAATCAGTGTGACAAGTAATACCTTATGGTGCTCTCAGTGAGGGGGCAAAAACACGGTGACTGAGTCTTTAAACTGTAGAAAGACAATATCAGAATATATCAGGGAAAACTATTAGGGGGTCCAGATAGGGCAGATTTGCCGCAGAAATTCCACGGCAAAAGTTGGTGACAGAGTCTTTAAAAGCACATCATTCGGACTTCTTATTTAGCTCCTCGATATTGTAATTCTTAAGCAGAAGGTAGTCCAAGAAGTCTGGTGCCCAGTCTCTTAGCAGTAGTGGAATCTTAGTGGCATGATACTGGTAGTAGACTTCCCTCTGTCTCAGCGCTCCACCTTTAATGATCTCTAGTGCACATTCTTCTTTTGGAGCTGGAAGATGGTTTATCACACGTGCTACTGTATTTACAGCAGTGTCTGTAGCAATAAACGTGACATCTTATGGTTAATGTAATGTATATTGAGGAATGGTCATTAAGAAAAAAAAAGCTGCACTGGATATCCAAAATATAATGCACACCCAGGAAACATTTGGTTCAGAAACAGCATAGATAGGCAAAAAACAGGGTCAACACTCTGATTGAAGATCCTTTATTCACACCGTGCAACGTTCCCGCATCTACTGAGCTTTTCTCATACTGAAATGTTGTAGGGTGTCAATAAAGGATCTTCATTCAAGGTGCTGCCCCTGTTTTGTATGTATTGAGAAACTGAATGGGAATTCTCTCTATAATACACATGTAATACCTGAACTACTGAAGTCACTCGTATGCCTTCATGAGGGAGGCAGTTTATAAGGGGTTTCCCACTAATCCTATTGATGGTATATCAATTAGAATTAGGGGAGTCAAAGGCCGAATATCATGTCTTCCCTTCCAGCGGTGCATGGTACGACTGCTCCTTCAGTCATGGACTGATGGGTGAAGGTATAGCCACTTCTACCAAACCCAATAATAAGTGGACAGCAGAATATATATATATATATCCTGAACAATAATCGTTCCATGTAAAAGGCCATTATTCTGCATGCACTGATAAAATCTGAACACAAAAGTCCATACACAGCTGCAGGCCTTAGAAGTCTATGGAAGTGGAGTAGGAGGAAAGGGTGGCAAGAGCTGCTATGGGTAGAGAGACATACACACAATACCTAGGCTTCTATGGGCTGTAGCTGTTAACTGAGTTCTATGTGTATGGACCTCTATATGCGAATATTACTACATGCACAGTGAGTGATCAGTGCTGGAAGGGGGAGGAAGTATCTGACAAGTGGAGAAAGACATTTTACTCGAATAAGATATGTTACAAAGTTTCTTATATTCACTTGCACTATTAATTTATGGAAAAAATGTTTAAAACTGTAGGTACTGTTTAAAGGGGTGTTATTCAAGTTATTCTATTTGTTAAAAATAGGTTGCCCATATTAAAAAACAATGCAGGCTCCACTCACCTGTCCCAGCTCTCTGCAACTCCAGCATGGTATTTCCATTGACCCCAATGGGTCTGTGCATATAGGCTGCAGTCAGCATATTGACAAGACATTACAGACTGCTGCAGCCAATCACAGAGCTCCATGGTTGACCGCTTTATTATTGTTATATAAAATTGACGGTAAGTAGTGTTATCTTTTCTTACTTGTAAAATTGCTCTTACCTGTATCGATATAGCTGATAACACACAATGTAACAGAAACATTAACTTTTTGGTGGTAGAACTCCATTCGAAGTGAACTGAAGAAGCCGTCCAGAGCAAATTTAGTGGTTGAATATGGCACAGTCAAAGGTAAGCCAAGCTTTCCTGCAATGTAAATATTTGCAAACAATATTAAGGATTTTAAAACCAAAATATACATATTTGGTAAAGTTTATTACAAGTATCTATAATTTATACAGCATAAGGCCTCGGTCAGATGAGCGTGTTATGTGTGCACGGAAAATGAACGCTCATAAAAAAAACCAATGGGTTCTTATAGAAGTGTTGATATGTGAGGAATTAGCAGCGCAAAACGGTGGCACCTGAACAAGATAGAATATCCACTATGTTCGGTGCGTTCTGGGCAGGAGTTTCCAATGATTCCAATGGGAGTAGGAGTTAAGGGAAACTACTAAGCTGGGAATAGATTCCCCGCTCCTTACAGCAGGGCATTTAAAAGGTGCTGGCCAGAAGCACCTTTTAGTTGTCCAGCTGCTAACTCCTGTTAGTCCCTGCAGGATGAGGGGATTCCCCCAGTTAATCACTGCGGGGACTAATAGGATTTTACAATGAAACATTTAAAAAGGTGCTTCTGGGCAGCACCTTTTAAATGTCCTGCTGTAAGCACAGGGTATTCCTCCTGACCCCCTGTTGGGCAATTCCCCAGCAGTGAGGGACAGTAGGGGACTCCCCCCACCTCTCTTCCCAAGGGAATTACCTATAGCGGGGAGAGAGAGGGGAGGGGTTTCAGGGCTTTCCTGGAAAGTGTGGAGGAAGGGAGCTGGAGGAATCTGCCTCTAGCCCCGCCCCTCAATGGTTTGCTATGGGGATTCCCTCTTAGAATCCCCATAGCAAACCACGGAAGGGAATGTGGCTAGGAAGCAGATCCCTCTAGCCCCACCCCCTCTATCAAGCACCCGCCCACTCTCTCTCTGCTATGGGGATATCCCTCAGGATTTCCTCATAGCAGAGAGAGACAGTGCTGCTATGGGGAGTTTCCCCAGAGCAGGGACAGTGAGCAGAGCTATGGGGGATTTCCCCAGATCAGAGACAGTGAGCGGAGCTATGGGGGGTGGGGTTCCCCATAGCTTCTCTCCGCTCACTGTCCCTGCTCTCGGGAAATCCTGAAGCCCTGCGGCTTCTTCTCTCTCTTCCTGGAGCAGCTGCGCTTCTCCTAGCGCAGCTGTTTCGGTGAACGGGCAAAATTTCATGCGCATCTGAAACTTAGCCCGTTCACAAGTTTTTTGAATATGCGAGCAGCGCATTTTTTTTAATGCACATAGGTGCACAAAAAAACACGCTTGTCTGACTGAGGCCTAAATATGCTGAGACAGGAAGGAAATGCATTAAATCTATCACAGTGACATCCATCAGGCCACATCTTGTTGGACACTTCTGTTCATTACGTCACCTCTTCAATGCCTTACTTTAGGCCCAATGTCCACAGGTGGATTTTTGTTGCGGAAACTGGAGCAGTGTGTTCTGCTCTGGATTCTGTAACAATATTCCTCGATATCATGCTATGAAAAAATGAATTTTCATATCCATGAGCGAAAACCAATTGCACTTTCCACTCGCGGATGAAAAACCGTGGGAAAGCAAGAGTTTAAAAAAAAAAAAAAAAAAAAAAAAAGTACTGTACATGTGCATTGGCCAGCACGTCCGCACACATCCGCAGCACAGAAACCCCCCCTCCTCCCCGGAAAGACAGGTACATGGGTCGCCATCTGTGGGCAGGGTCGGATTCCACTGCAGAATCCGACCTGCCCGTGGACATGAGGCCTTATACCAGTATTTTGCACCACAATTGTGGCATACATTAGTAAATCTGGTGCATTTTGGAGATCTTCTTAGTCATGCCCTCTTTACTAGACACTTTTAAAAATTAGTGAGACTGAAAAGGTGTATTAAAAAATGCATAATAAATCTGGTGCACGACTAGTTATCCAGCCTTTTAAGCTATAATTTTGGCACATTTTTCTGCCTCACTATGTCTTCTCCAGTCTTCACCAAATCTCTGAAAAAACTCTGGCGCAAAAATCTAAATCTATCCCACTCCTTAACAGCTTTCCTTTTAAATCTAAAAAGTTCCAATGGTTTATAGGGGTCGGAGTTTATTTTTTTCCTAACTGCAGTTGGCTGGTTGCAAGCTTCCAGAATATTATCATTGAATAAAAGCAAAGTTCACAAAAACGCAAAAAACCCCCAAAACTTTGTTATATATTCAAATTATTATTTTTGCTGAATCCGCACAAGATAAAATGATACACATGCAGAAGTCAGCTGTTGACCCTTACATTTCATTATACAAAGGAGACTAGGGAGTAGGGATATAGAAAAGTAGCAGAATTAATACCGTCACCTCTTTTTTTTCCCATTTTTCCATCCCCACTTTGAAAAAATTATAGTTTTTTACTTGTCCTGTACATGGCTACATAGGGGCTTGTTACTTGTAACTGTGGTGAAATGGAAAAAAACATGTGATTGTCATTTTTGAGGGGGTTTTGTTCTTACAGCACTTACAGTACGGTAAACGTTATCTGTATTCTGTGGGTCAGTACAATAACGGAAATGCCAAATTTATATAGTTCTATTACGTGGTACTACTTTAAAAAAAAATAAAAAATACATTTTTAAAAAATTGCTTTCTAGTGCTATGTTTGATCCTTATAAACTTCTTTATTTTTCCACTGATGGACCAGTATGGTGGCTTTATATTGCTGGGTGAGCAGTAGTTTTTTTGGCACCATTTTGGGGTACATACAGGATAAATGGTATAATATTGTAATAAATTGGACTTTTATGGATGCAGTTATACCAATTTTTTTATATACATTTTCTTACTTTCTAATGCAACAATAGGTAAATGTTTTTTTCCTTTTAAAATATTTTTCAAAATTTTAACAATGATTAAAAATAAGTTTATTATTTCATGACCAAGGGTCTTGATATTCCTTTGTCAAGGTCACATTCTGCAGTTCTAGTATCTGTAGTAGAGATGAGCGAACACCAAAATGTTCGGGTGCTCGTTATTCGAAACGAACTTCCCGCGATGTTCGAGGGTTCTTTTCGAATAACGAACCCCATTGAAGTCAATGGGCGACCAGAACATTTTTGTATTTCGCCGATGCTCGCTAAGGTTTTCATGTGTGAAAATCTGGGCAATTCAAGAAAGTGATGGGAACGACACAGCAACGGATAGGGCAGGCGAGGGGCTACATGTTGGGCTGCATCTCAAGTTCACAGGTCCCACTATTAAGCCAGAATACCGGCAAGAGTGGGGCCCCCCCCCTCCCAACAACTTTTACTTCTGAAAAGCCATCATTAGCATGGCATACCTTTGCTAAGCACCACACTACCTCCAACAAAGCACAATCACCGCCTGCATGACACTCCACTGCCACTTCTACTGGGTTACATGCTGCCCAACCGCCCCCCCTCCCCCCCACAGCGCACACCAAAGTGTCCCTGCGCAGCCTTCAGCTGCCCTCATGCCACACCACCCTCATGTCTATTTAGAAGTGCGTCTGCCATGACGAGGGACCGCAGGCACACACTGCACAGGGTTGGCACGGCTAGGCAGCGACCCTCTTTAAAAGGGGCGGGGCGATAGCCCACAATGCTGTACAGAAGCAATGAGAAATAGAATCCTGTGCCACCGCCATCAGGAGCTGCACACGTGGGCATAGCAATGGGGAACCTATGTGCCACACACTATTCATTCTGTCAAGGTGTCTGCATGCCCCAGTTAGACCGGGCTTTTTAATTCATAGACACAGGAAGGTACAACTCCCTATTGTGAAGTCCCTGTCGACCGACAGCATGGGTGGCTCCCTGGAACCCACCGGCGGTACACAAAAATATCCCATTGCATTGCCCAACACAGCTGAGGTAGTAATGTCGTGCGTAATACAGGTGGGCTTCGGCCCACACTGCATGCCCCAGTCTGACTGGGGTTCTTTAGAAGTGGACACATGTAGGTTAAACTCCCTGTGGACCCACAGCATGGGTGGGTGCCAGGAAGCCACCGGCGGTACATAGAAATATCCCATTGCATTGCCCAACACAGCTGAGGTAGTAATGTCGTGCGTAATACAGGTGGGCTTCGGCCCACACTGCATGCCCCAGTCAGACTGGGGTTCTTTACAAGTGGACACATGTAGGTTAAACTCCCTGTGCACCTACAGCATGGGTGGCTCCCTGGAACCCACCGTGGTACACAAAAATATCCCATTGCATTGCCCAACACAGCTGAGGTAGTAATGTCGTGCGTAATACAGGTGGGCTTCGGCCCACACTGCATGCCCCAGTCTGACTGGGGTTCTTTAGAAGTGGACACATGTAGGTTAAACTCCCTGTGGACCCACAGCATGGGTGGGTGCCAGGAAGCCACCGGCGGTACATAGAAATATCCCATTGCATTGCCCAACACAGCTGAGGTAGTAATGTCGTGCGTAATACAGGTGGGCTTCGGCCCACACTGCATGCCCCAGTCAGACTGGGGTTCTTTACAAGTGGACACATGTAGGTTAAACTCCCTGTGCACCTACAGCATGGGTGGCTCCCTGGAACCCACCGTGGTACACAAAAATATCCCATTGCATTGCCCAACACAGCTGAGGTAGTAATGTCGTGCGTAATACAGGTGGGCTTCGGCCCACACTGCATGCCCCAGTCTGACTGGGGTTCTTTAGAAGTGGACACAGATGCATTTACAACTCCCTGTGGACCGACAGCATGGGTGGGTGCCAGGAAGCCACCGGCGGTACATAGAAATATCCCATTGCATTGCCCAACACAGCTGAGGTAGTAATGTCGTGCTTAATGCAGGTGGGCTAAAAATTTATTTGATTACACTGTAGGCGAGGGCCCACAAAAATTGCTGTATCAACAGTACTAATGTACATCCCAAAAATTGGCCATGGCCAGCCAAGAGGGCAGGTGAAACCCATTAATCGCTTTGGTTAATGTGGCTTAAGTGGTAACTAGGCCTGGAGGCAGCCCAGTGTAACGAAAAATTGGTTCAAGTTACAGTTCCAACGCTTTTAAGCGCATTGAAACTTTTAAAAATTGTTTAGAAAAATTATTTGAGTGAGCCTTGTGGCCCTAAGAAAAATTGCCCGGTCAGCGTGATTACGTGAGGTTTCAGGAGGAGTAGCAGGAGGAGGAGGAGGAGGAATATTAGACACAGATTGATGAAGCAGAAATGTCCCCGTTTTGGATGGTGAGAGAGAACGATGCTTCCATCCGCGGGTGCAGCCTACGTATTGTTTAGGTATCGCTGCTGTCCGCTGGTGGAGAAGAGAAGTCTGGCGAAATCCAGCCTTTGTTCATCTTGATGAGTGTTAGCCTGTCGGCACTGTCGGTTGACAAGCGGCTAGGCTTATCTGTGATGATTCCCCCAGCCGCACTAAACACCCTCTCCGACAAGACGCTAGCCGCAGGACAAGCAAGCACCTCCAGGGCATACAGCGCTAGTTCAGGCCATGTGTCCAGCTTCGACACCCAGTAGTTGTAGGTGGCAGAGGCGTCACGGAGGACGGTCGTGCGATCGGCTACGTACTCCCTCACCATCCTTTTACAGTGCTCCCGCCGACTCAGCCTTGACTGGGGAGCGGTGACACAGTCTTGCTGGGGAGCCATAAAGCTGTCCAGGCCCTTAAAGACTGTTGCACTGCCTGGGATGTACATGCTGCTCGATCTACGCACCTCCCCTGCTACCTTGCCCTCGGTACTGCGCCTTCTGCCACTAGCGCTGTCGGCTGGGAATTTTACCATCAGCTTGTCCGCAAGGGTCCTGTGGTATAGCAACACTCTCGAACCCCTTTCCTCTTCGGGAATGGGAGTGGGCAGGTTCTCCTTATAGCGTGGGTCGAGCAGTGTGTACACCCAGTATTCCGTTGTGGCCAGAATGCGTGCAACGCGAGGGTCACGAGAAAGGCATCCTAACATGAAGTCAGCCATGTGTGCCAGGGTACCAGTACGCAACACATGGCTGTCTTCACTAGGAAAATCACTTTCAGGATCCTCCTCCTCCTCCTCCTCCTCAGGCCATACACGCTGAAAGGATGACAGGCAATCAGCCGGTGTACCGTCAGCAGCGGGCCAAGCTGTCTCTTCCCCCTCCTCCTCATGCTCCTCCTCCTCCTCCTGTACGCGCTGAGAAATAGACAGGAGGGTGCCCTGACTATCCAGCGGCATACTGTCTTCCCCCGCCCCCGTTTCCGAGCGCAAAGCAGCTGCCTTTATGCTTTGCAGGGAATTTCTCAAGATGCATAGCAGAGGAATGGTGACGCTAATGATTGTAGCATCACCGCTCACCACCTGGGTAGACTGCTCAAAATTACCAAGGACATGGCAGATGTCTGCCAACCAGGCCCACTCTTCTGAAAGGAATTGAGGAGGCTGACTCCCACTGCGCCGCCCATGTTGGAGTTGGTATTCGACTATAGCTCTACGCTGTTCATAGAGCCTGGCCAACATGTGGAGCGTAGAGTTCCACCGTGTGGGCACGTCGCACAGCAGTCGGTGCACTGGCAGCATAAAGTGATGTTGCAGGGTGCGCAGGGTGGCAGCGTCCGTGTGGGACTTGCGGAAATGTGCGCAGAGCCGGCGCGCCTTTACGAGCAGGTCTGACAAGCGTGGGTAGCTTTTCAGAAAGCGCTGAACCACCAAATTAAAGACATGGGCCAGGCATGGCACGTGCGTGAGGCTGCTGAGCTGCAGAGCCGCCACCAGGTTACGGCCGTTGTCACACACGACCATGCCCGGTTGGAGGCTCAGCGGCGCAAGCCAGCGGTCGGTCTGCTGTGTCAGACCCTGCAGCAGTTCGTGGGCCGTGTGCCTCTTATCGCCTAAGCTGAGTAGTTTCAGCACGGCCTGCTGACGCTTGCCCACCGCTGTGCTGCCACACCGCGCGACACCGACTGCTGGCGACATGCAGCTGCTAACACATCTTGATTGCGAGACAGAGGAGGAGGAGGGTGCTTTAGTGGAGGAAGCATACACCTCCGCAGATACCACCACCGAGCTGGGGCCCGCAATTCTGGGGGTGGGTAGGACGTGAGCGGTCCCAGGCTCTGACTCTGTCCCAGCCTCCACTAAATTCACCCAATGTGCCGTCAGGGAGATGTAGTGGCCCTGCCCGCCTGTGCTTGTCCACGTGTCCGTTGTTAAGTGGACCGTGGCAGTAACCGCGTTGGTGAGGGCGCGTACAATGTTGCGGGAGACGTGGTCGTGCAGGGCTGGGACGGCACATCGGGAAAAGTAGTGGCGACTGGGAACTGAGTAGCGCGGGGCCGCCGCCTCCATGATACTTTTGAAGGCTGATGAATTTTGCTATGCGGACGGTTAACATTTGAGCGTGCGGGTGCGTGGCGGCGTACTTGCGCTTGCGCTCCAACAGTTGCGCAAGCGACGGCTGGACGGTGCACTGAACTACACTGCTGGATGGGGCCGAGGACAGTGGAGGTGAGGGTGTGGGTGCAGGCCAGGAGACGGTAGTGCCTGTGTCCTGAGAGGGGGGTTGCATCTCAGTGGCAGGTTGGGGCACAGGGGGAGAGGCAGGGGTGCAAACTGGAGGCGCTGAACGGCCTTCGTCCCACCTTGTGGGGTGCTTGGCCATCATATGTCTGCGCATGGTGGTGGTGGTGAGGCTGTTGGTGTTGGCTCCCCGGCTGAGCTTTGCGCGACAAAGGTTGCACACCACTGTTCGTCGGTCGCCAGGCGTCTCTGTGAAAAACTGCCAGACCTTAGAGCACCTCGGCCTCTGCAGGGTGGCATGGCGCGAGGGGGCGCTTTGGGAAACAGTTGGTGGATTATTCGGTCTGGCCCTGCCTCTACCCCTGGCCACCGCACTGCCTCTTGCAACCTGCCCTGCTGATGCCCTTGACTCCCCCTCTGAAGACCTGTCCTCCTGAGTAAGCGTTGCACACCAGGTGGGGTCAGTCACCTCATCGTCCTGCTGCTCTTCCTCCGAATCCTCTGTGCGCTGCTCCCTCGGACTTACTGCCCTTACTACTACCTCACTGCAAGACAACTGTGTCTCATCGTCATCGTCCTCCTCACCCACAGAAAGTTGTTGAGACAGTTGGCGGAAGTCCCCAGCCTCTTCCCCCGGACCCCGGGAACTTTCGAATGGTTGGGCATCAGTGACGATAAACTCCTCTGGTGGGAGAGGAACCGCTGCTGCCCAATCTAAGCAGGGGCCCGAGAACAGTTCCTGGGAGTGTTCCCGCTCCTGAGCAGGTGTCATTGTAGTGGAGTGAGGAGGCTGGGAGGAAGGAGGAGCAGCAGACAGAGGATTCGGATTTGCAGCAGTGGACGGCGCAGAACTGCGTGTTGACGATAGGTTGCTCGAAGCACTTTCTGCCATCCAGGACAGGACCTGCTCACACTGCTCATTTTCTAATAACCGTCTCCCGTGTGGACCCATTAATTGGGCGATGAATGTGGGGACGCCAGAAACGTGCCTCTCTCCTAATCGCGCAGCAGTCGGCTGCGACACACCTGGATCAGGAGCTCGGCCTGTGCCCACACCCTGACTTGGCCCTCCGCGTCCTCGGCCGTGTCCGCGTCCTCTAGGCCTACCCCTACCCCTCAGCATGCTGTATTACCAGTGATTTGATTTCACAGGCAGGAAATAAATTGGCGCAAGACTGCAGGCCAAATATAATTTTTTCCCTTTTTTGAAAACGAAAGGCCCCACTGCCTCTAGTGAATGAATAATCTAAGTTTAATAACTGTGCTGTGTCCCTGCTAATGTGTCACAGAACGTGAGGGTAGCAGAGTTATTATAACTCTGGCAGAACAGGTATTTTTTTCCCAATTAAGGAAAGCAAATGGCGAAGCCAGGAGTAAAACGTAGCTGGGTGCGTCTGATTTTTAAACGTTGCACACGCAGCCGACACGTGTCCACCGCCCTTAGGACGGACAGAGGCAGGACAAATAGAATTTTTTTCAGTTTTTTTCCACCAAAAGGCAGCACTGCGTATATTCAATGAACATAAGAAGTTTAATAACTGTGCTGTGGCCCTGCTAATGTGTCACAGAACGTGAGGGTAGCAGAGTTATTAACTCTGGCAGAGCAGGTATTTTTTTTCCCAATTAAGGAAAGCAAATGGCGAAGCCAGGAGTAAAACGTAGCTGGGTGCGTCTGATTTTTAAACGTTGCACACGCAGCCGACACGTGTCCACCGCCCTTAGGACGGACAGAGGCAGGACAAATAGAATTATTTTCAGTTTTTTTCCACCAAAAGGCAGCACTGCGTATATTCAATGAATAATAACTGTGTTGTGGCCCTGCCTACACAATTCTTTCCCTGCAGTATCAATGGAGGGTGCAATGCTCTGCAGAGGCGATTTTGAGAAGAAAAAAAATATGCAGCACAGCTAACAGCAGCCAGCACAGTACTGCACACGGTTAAATATGGCCCTAGAAAGGACCGTTGAGGTTCTTGAAGGCTACACTCACTCCTAACACTCTCCCTGCCTATGCAGCACTTCTGTCCCTAATGCCGGGTGCAACGCTCTGCAGAGGCGATTTTGAGAAAAAAAATAATTGCCACTGCTAACAGCAGCCAACACACAGCTATCAGTGGCCCTAATAAGGACCTTTGGGGGTCTTGAAGCCTACACTAACTACCAATTCTTTCCCTACAGCAGCTCCGGTACAAACAGCACTGTCCCTCATCTAACTCACACGGCATCTGAGGCGAGCCGCGGGAGGGGCCGACTTTTATATTCGGCGGACACCTGATCACCCCAGCCACTCACAGCAGGGGGGTGGTATAGGGCTGGAACAACACAGGGGGAAGTTGTAATGCCTTCCCTGTCTTTCAATTGGCCAGAAAAGCGCGCTAACGTCTCAGGGAAGGAAGTGAAAGTAACCCGAACACCGCATGGTGTTCGTTACGAATAACGAACATCCCGAACACCCTAATATTCGCAAGAATATCAAGCTCGGACGAACACGTTCGCTCATCTCTAACAGGCATGTCTTAACAGACAAACCATCATGGCTGCACTGGGGGCCTACAGAAGACCCCAGACTGTCATGAATCCCAGACAGGAAATTGCAGGGTGGTCGTTCAGGATTTAAATGCCACCGTTATAATTGACAGTGGCATTTAAAGGTTTATGATCCGTGTTTTCTCCCAATGCAGTTTGTTATAGGCAAGTGTTAGCTGTCTAAGACAGCTGATACTTTTCATGTATGGAGCGAGCTTGTCTCCCAAGCCTACTCTACACAGCATATACTGTTGACATCTACCCTGTTACCCTGAAAATAAGACATATCATGATTTTCCAGAATTTTCAGGATGCAAAATGATTTTTCAGGCTTTTTGAGGATGCTTGAAATATAAGCCCTACTCCAAAATTAAGCCCTGCTATTAAAGTTAATTTAAATAGTGTCCAGGCAGCTATACATCTAAAAAAGTTAAACCTTTTTGAACAAAAATTAATATAAGACACTGTCTTATTTTCAGGGAAACACTGTATATAGGTCCCAACTGCATGGTGCATGGGCAGCTAGGATGTATATAGCCATACGAGAGATGGGAAGGGGGTTAATCTTATTTTCCTTGTTAGTCGTCATAGGAGACTTGAACTAGTAATTGTTTGATTGCATGTACAATATAGTGTACATTTACAGGCATTTTACTGAGCCCTATCACACGGTTTAAGAGAAAGAGGAGACCTGTGAGTCTTCAGAATCCTCCAGGCTGCCATCGTGAGTGAATGATATCCCTCAATCTCGCTTAGGTTGTGCCTTTTAGGAGACACAAAGGGCCCTTTCCCTCTATGAGTCCATGCAAATGCCACTTCCCGTGTTGATTTCGACATCTAAATAGTTATATGGCTGGGATCAGAATCCTCTCTGAACCTGGCTGCTGTGGGCGGGTCCTAGCTGTTAAAGACAGCCAACATCCACTGTGTTTTTAGCAACTTTGGCTGCCAAACCCACAGTAAACATGGATACCCCCTGTACATGTATGGTGGATGCCGTCAAGATTAAAGGAATTGCCCAGAAACAATTATTTTCAGAAGCCCTCAGTATTGTGAAAACATTAAGGCTGGGTTCACACAGGGCAGATTTGCTGCGGTTTTGCCGCGGATTGATATTGCATATCTGCACTGCGGTAAAACCGCTGCATTTGCAGTGCAATGCAGCACAAATGAGATTTGCCAAAAAGCTGTTCTCACAGGACGGATTTTTTCCACACAGCCGCAGTGCGGAAATGCAACTGCGTTGCGGTTTTAAAAGATGCAGCATGTTCACTCTTTGGTCTTTTCCGCAGCACTGTTTTGTCCATAGACCTCTATGGACGCAGCCAAAACCGCACCAAATACGCGACAAAGTAAAAAAAAGCGCTGCGGGAAAAACGCGAAGACTAGTATGCCTTATTTTATGTTTTTATACACTACTGAGCGCTTTTGCTAATTATTTTATTTCTATGGACAGTCCCTTTATTCCTATCATAGCAATCTATCTACCGTAGTGTGGCCGGGCCCATTATTCGGCTTAAAGAGGTCATTTGCCTTTGGGAATACTGTTGCCATGAAAAGGTGTACTGGATCTACAACAATGTTTAGATAGGTGGTACATGTGAAAGTAACATCCTCATGAATGCCAGGACCCAATGTATTTCAGCAGAACATTGCCGAGAGCATCACACTGCCTCCGCCAGTTTGCCTTCTTCCGTAGTGCATGCTGGTGCAGTTTCTTCCCTAGGTAAGCTGCGAGATGCACTCTGCAACCAACATGAACAAAGACAACGTTTGAATCATCAGGTCTGGCCACCTTCTTCCTTTGCTCCAGGGTCTAGTTCTTATGCTCACGTGCCCATAGTAGGTACTTCTGCCAGTAGAGAGGGATCAACATGAGCATTCTAACCAATCTGATGCTACTCAATCCCATACGCAGCCAGCTTCACTGCACTGTATGTTCTTACACCTTTTCACCTTAGGCGGCCTTCACACGGGTGTCAAATTCATACAAGATTTGTGCATTGCGACACACACAAATATGAACTTCATAAATGGGGTCATGCACATGGGCAGTGTTTTCCTGTTTGGCACCACAATGTGATGCTATGTGGGAAACAAATCGAGGCATGTTCTATCTTTTTGTGTGCTCTCGCATCGCAGCACCCATTGTTGTCAATGGGGCCAGTGGCAGCATCGCTGACCCCATTGAAAGCAATCGGAGAAACTCTGTGATCCTATACCGTGGCTGTGGCGGAGGATTGCTTCTTCCCCCCGAAGTGATGCGAGGCTGTTTTGCCATGAAAACGCCTCGCATTCCTGGGGAATTCACATGATGGGGAGCGCGATATAGGGGCGAGATTTACGGCCCCATATCGTGCTCACCTGTGTGAAGTTAACCATAGCCAGCATTAACTTTTTCAACAATTTGTGCTACAGTAGCTCTTTGTTCGACAGAACCAGACAGGCGAGCCTTCATTGCCATCAGTGATCCTTGGGTGCTGTTGACGCTGTCACTAGTTCACCAGTTGCTTTTCTTTGGACTATTTTTGGTAGTTACTTACCACTACGTAACAGAAAATTTCAACAATACCTGCCATTTTGGAGATGTTCTGTCCCAGTCATCATTGTCAAAGTCTCTCAGAGCCTTAAATTTGCCCATTTTTCCTACTTCCAATACATCAATTTTAAGAATTGACTGTTCACTTGCTGCCTGATATATCCCACCCCTTGAAAGGTGCCAGTAACATAATCAATGTCATTCACTCCACCTGTCAGTGTTTTAAAGTGGTAGTCCCAGCTAGAACATTTTTTTACATATCCGCAGGACATGCCGTAAAAGTATGATAGAAGTGGGTCTCACCGCTGGGACCCACACCATGTGGAGAACATGACTGACTGTCTCCATGACTACCCTAAAAACGAATGGACAGAGCAATGCACATTTGCAGCAAACTATGCATTCATTCTTCATCAGAAACCTTAATACGTTGCTTGATGGACCCCCATTCTTCATCAGAAGCTTATGGCAAAATGCCATGAATGTCCATGTTGGGAATACTCTTCTAATGTTATGGCTGATTGGTGTGTATACCCTTGTATGAGACAGTGTTGTGAAGTGGTCCCTTATTTATATCCCCAATTTTACTTGAACATACATATTTCCATTTAAAAACCTTATTAAAATCTAATTACACTACCTGCAACTGAAGAGACTACTACAATGTTGCCTTCACTTTCTTTTAACATTGGCAGAGCTTCGACTGTCATGGTTGCATAGCTCAGAAAATTAATCTCTAGGAGTTTCCTTATATGATCCACATCACCATCAAAGAAATTAAAGTAGGAGTAGCCAATGTGGTTCAGGATTAGCATGTCCAGTCCGCCTATTTGTAAAGAAAAAAAAACACCATTAATGTTTAGAAATGGGTTTTTGAGTAATGCACGTTTAGATGTGTAATATGCTAGGGTATATTAATTTTTGATATCAGCCATGTACAGAATAGTTTATGGAATGCATTGAAGTAAAGTGTCCTCATACAGTTGCTTACATATTATTCTAACACAAAAAAAATTGGTGCAACTAAAAAAAATCCTATATTTTTTTTAGGCTCAAGACTTAACACATTGCTTTTTAATAGTGACCTGGTAAGAAAGAGATTGAGATCCTAAATACATAGTGTAAAGAAAGTTTCACTGACACAATGTAATAAGTTATGTAACCAAATACAGCACAGTGGGGATGACTACATTACTGTCTACAGACTAGCTCAGTTATTAACCATATTTTTTGCCCCTCACCGAATAAACTTTTAGCTTCATGTACCACTTGCCGAGCAAAAGTCATATTGTCCATACTTCCAGGGATGTAATAGGCGGAAGCTGCACCAAGTTTTAAACATCTTTCCACCACCTAAGAAAAAAAAAAGTCCTATATATGTGAGTAATGCCCATCTCTTATTTACTATTTAGGTTCTTTTTCTTCAAATTTTAGCATGCATTTAAATAGCAATAGTATAACAATTCAAAGGATCAAAGCATATTAATATCTGGAGCACACACTCCCTAAATAAGGGAGGTTGGCAAGCCTTCTGCACACTAGGCAGCCTGCAGCAGCTCTCCAGCAGGACAGGATAGTTATACACTGCTGTCTGTATTGGGGGCTCCTATGCCCTATTTCGATGAGCGTGTCAGATTTTGGTCTGTGAAAAACAGTCCGATTTTAATCTGTGTATATGACCGCGTTGTCATCCGTATGTCCTTCATTTCTTTTCTCTCTCCCAAAAAAATTTTTTCTAATGATTTGTGTAAAAGGAGCACATACAAATGTCATCCGTGTTCACTCAATTTTCTTCTTGGCTTGAATGGTTGACTGAAGTCTAAAAAATTGGATCAGAATAGGACATTCTTTACAGGGACCACCAGTCAGTGTAAAAGAAAAAACACGTCTGTATAGCCCTATTGACTATAATTGGTCAGCGTGCTGTAAGTGTGCCAACATGGGCGGAACAGGCATGGGAAACCTTGCCCGTGTGAATAAACCCTTACCCGATTGTATTATTGAGGTTGTTATGGGGAATTTTGGAAATATTTGAATTGGTCAAACATTTCATAATAATGTTCTGTTATCCATATACTACATTTATTCTGCATATTGTATTTTACACATACATTTTTAGGCCTTAGACGGGTGTTTTTTCGCGCTATTTGCGCATGCGATTCACGCATATATAGAACCAATGGTTCGCTGTGGGATCGGTCACATGTCCGCTTATGCGATAAATTATAGGACACGACGAATCGCAGATCACGCCTATCTGCGTTTAATGTGCGCACCAAAATCATTTACTGCAGCTAGCTGCGTTTTTTCGCTGGCGAGCACGCCGCACTGTACTACCGTCATCTGGCGAGTGCATAGTCTTCTAGGATGTGAGAACTTGAATGAAATGGCAAAGGCTGACAAGGTGCTCGTAATATGGAGGCAACATCTTATCCATGCACGGCGAAAATGGTGCGAAAAAGTCCCGCAAAACTAAGTTCCGGCCAGTCTAAGTTTCATGCACATTTTGATGCGCACGGCGATTTTTCTCCGGTCAGACGGGCGTTTTGCTGCGACGATAAACGCGGCTAGGTGCAGATTTTTCCCGCGATTTTTCGCCCCCGGTCACGCGATCCGCAAATCGCATGAAAAAATGCCCGTCTGACTAAGGCCTCATAAGTGCAGTTATTTCACAGGTTCAGTTTTTTTTTTTCTTAAATTGGGGTTTTCATTGTTAGAAGTATAAAAGCACAAGCGTGAGTAGAGCCTACAACAACGAAGAGCATACTAAAAGATAGGATGGTTGTATATTGTAATAGGTTAAAATTCTTACAACAGGAATGTGTCACATGACACGCATACTTGGCATTGTAGTAACTGACAAATAACTAATCAAGTGAAACGATCTGTGCCCAGCTGATGTAAACTGCCCAAACCTGTACATGTGGATGGTCCCAGTCTCCTAGCAAAGATCATACAGTAGACCTTGCCAAATTCTGCAGTGTTATTGCTTTCAAGAACTTGTAGTGCCCTCACAATGCATTTCTAGTAATTACTCCTTTAGTGCTTGTATTGCATGATACCATGGTACTTTCTGTCATCAGTACAGTATTGGGATCCCGGCAGTAGGTTCTGGGAGTAAACCAATTTACTTGTGATAAGAATAGCATCTGCTGCCTATGCTTGCAATTGCAATTGTATACCAGTATACTGGGAATGCTTTATAGGCATGACTGGGCAAAAGCACTTCCTTTTTGACAAACATAATACTGCTAGTCATTCATGAATTAGTTTTATTGCATGGTGCACGTTAGGAAATTTTACAGGCTGGTAAGTCTGACTTCTATTGTGGGTAAAATGTTTGAAGGTCTCTAAGAGATGCTATCCTGGAGGACTTCAAGGAAAATAGCTGTATAACTCCGTATTAGCATGGGTTTATGGGGGAAGAGGGGGGCCCCGGGGGAAGTTCGCTACTATCAAACCAATCTGATCAGCTTCTATGATTGGATCGGGAAGAGTCATTGGATCTCGTGTATTTGGACTTTTGCAAAGCTTTTGACACTGTGCCGCATAAAAGGTTGGTAAATAAAATGAGAATGCTTGGTCTGGGCAAGAATGTGTGTAAGGGCTCTTTCCCACGAGTGTATATCGGCCGTCCGTTTTCAGAGAATAACGTTCTCGTCCTTCACTCCTATACCTCTTTTAATGCACCCCAAGACTCTATTAGCTTTTGCAGCAGCTGACTGGCATTGGTGGCTCCAATTAAATCTACAGTCCACTAGTACCCCCAGGTCTTTTTTCCACATCATTTTTCCCTAGCCGTACCCCATCTAGTGTATATTGGTGACACCGTTTCTCCTGCCCATGTGTATAACCTTACAGTTATCCGCATTGAACTTCATTTGCCATTTTTCTGCCCAAGCCCCCAGCTTATCTAGGTCCATTTGTAGCCACACATTCTCCTCCATTGGATTGTCTTTTATAATTTTGCATCATCTGCAAATATTGATATTTTACTGTGTAGTCCCCTTATCAGGTTGTTGATAAATATATTGAACAGAATGGGGCCTAGTACTGAACCCTGTGGCACCCCACTAGTAACGGTGGCCCAATCAGAGTACGAACCATTTATTACCACCCTCTGCTTTCTATCTCTGAGCCAGTTCATTACCCAGATACACACGTTTTCGCCCAGTCCAAGCTGTCTCATTTTATATATCAACCTAGATCACTAGACTCTCCCAGGTCCAGCTTAGAACTTAATTCATTGTAGAAGCTGATCAGATTGGTCTAACATGATGGACCCCTCATGAACGCATGTTGGTGAGGAGTTATTCCATTGTTCTCCTTGAGCTATTTCTAGGATGGCGTCTCTCAGAAACCCCTTGAATATTTTTCCAGTTATTGAAGTGAGACTTACCAGCCTGTAGTTACCAGGCTCTCTTTTGGACCCCTTTTTGTAAATTGGAACCACGTTGGCCATGCGCCAATCCAATGGTACAACCCCGGTCTTGAGTGTCCATAAATATAATAAATAGTGGTCTAGCTATTACAACACATTTAGTTCCCTTACAACCCTTAGGTGTATTCCATCTGGACCCAGCAATTTATCGATTTTATTCCTCTAACTGGCTCTGCACTTACTCCGGTGTTAGGTATGCAATATGTAGCAGAGGGTTTGTTGTATTCCCCTGCATCTCATGTGGCATTTCCTTTTCGTTCGTGAATACACTTAAAAAAAATTTAATAGATTTGCCTTCCCTCCATCGTCTTCTATGATTTTTCCTGTTTTATTTGTTAAAGGGCCAGTGCTCTCAGTGCAAATCCGTTTGCTGTTAATATAGTTGAAGAATAGTTTAGGGTTATTTTTGTTCTTTGGCGATCAGCCTTTCTGCCAACCCCCTTAGCAATTTTACTCTTTTCCTTACATATTTAGTTTTTTTCCCTGTATGATTTTAGCGCTTCTTCACTGCCTTTTTGTTTTAATAGTTTAAACGCTTTCTTTTATTGCCCCCCTTACAGTCTTGTCGAGCCACATTGGTTTCCTTCTGCTTGTGTTTCTTTTTTTTTTTAAAGGGCATGAACTGTTCACATGAGATGATTAGGATGTTTTTAAACTTTTCCCATTTGTTCTCTGTACTGATATTTTTGAGGATGTTGTCCCAATTAATGTTACCGATAGTAGTTATGAGCTGATCAAATTTTGCTTTACTAAAGTTTAGTTTTTTTGTCGTTCCCTGAAAAGGTTTCTTATTAAATAACAGCTGAAAATTAACTATATTGTGGTCACTATTTCCCAAGTGTCCCTCAACCTGCACCCCCATTATTCAGTCCAGTTTGTTAGTTAGTACTAAGTCCAGAGTGACCCTCCCTCTAGTTGGCTCAGGTAGTTGTCTTTAATTGTTCATGAACTTAATCACCCTTGTGAGATTTGCAGGTTTCATTTTCCCATTTTATATCCGAATAATTAAAGCCCCCCCCCCCCCATAATAAATACTTCATTGCAGTTTGACACCTCTTCTATCTGCCTTAATAATAGGATATCAGTTTATTCTGTTGCTTTTGGTTGTCTGTAGAAAACCCCTATCAGTATTTTGTAATTTTTTTCCTCCCTGTGTTTCTACCCACAGAGATTCCACGTGTTCATCTCCTGCCCTTCAGACGTCAGACGGAATGCAGTGATGGCTGTGTATGTACAGACGTCTCTCCATTCATTTCAATGGGACTGATGGAAGTAGCCGAGTGCTTCTACACAACTGCTTCCAGCAGTTCCATTGAAAGTTAATGGAGCGGCACTGCACATGTGTGGTCATCACTCCATTCACTCTCCTCCTCACTGTGGGCGGTGCACCAAGCCTGCAGTGAGGAGTAGGGTGGGCACGGGACCCCAGTTCTTTGGATCATTGAGAGGCTCTGCTTTAGCCTACTCTATAAACCCCTTCTGTGGCGGGTTTCTTACTACCCTGTCAGACCCACCAGGGCAGTTTTTTTAAAAACAATTTTTATTGAATTCTCAATAATACGTACAAGGGCATAGCAGTATATGAAAAGATTTCTCATCTTAATACAATAATATAGCTACCAGCCTTGTATCTTCTGAATGAAAAATATATAAAAAATAATAGCAATCAGATGTTATCATACTTCGCATTTTTCATTGCTATTTTCAGAAAGAACATTGCACGAGAATGAACAATGGCCTGGCCAGGGCCAAATCACATTTCAGAAAGAAATGGAAGGGTACGGGGGAGAGTATAAAAGGTGGTGGTGGTGGGGAATTCTCTCTCTTCCAGGGCTTTCGCCTCAAGGGGCAAAAATACCAGGAAAACAGAATTATACTAAGAACTTCGAAAAAGTGCAGCGAAGCCTTATGCCAGGAATGAGCAATAGTTTGTTTTGTAGTTAGGAAAAGAAAAGAAATCAGTTTTCTGGAATTTGGAGATATATTCTCGATCTTTTTGTTCAACAGAGCCTCCCATGGGTTTTTGCGCAGGTTGTGAAACGTTACTGAGCAGATTAGGGAGTATGTCCTGATCCAAAGTCTTTTGACTCTAGGGCAGGACCACCATATGTGGAGCATGTCTCCAGGGAAATGGAAATATTCTTTTGAATAGCCAATACCAACGTAGAAGGTTTTTTTAATGAGGTTTCCAACATTAATATGATACGGACACCGCGGTTGGTGGATCTCCAAATCCGAGACCACTCCTCCTCACTCAGAACATCCCCCAGATTCCGTCCTCATTTAGTTACATAAGATAATTGTGTGCGGAACTTGGTATGAACAAGGTTCGAGTATATTTGAGAGATGAGACCTTTTGCCTGTGGGTGTTTAAGACAGAAGAATTCAAAAGGTGTATGGAGTCCTTGTTATTCTGTAGGATGGGAAACGTCGTCACACCCTCCGTTGAAAGTAAATGATGTACCTTGGTAATACCTCTATTCGCCCAACTTTGAAAAGCTAGAGGGGAGTCGTGGCCTGGCAGAAATAACGGGTTACGTAAGAGTGGCAGGAGGGGTAGGTGAGGGGAGATCAGGTTCCCTAAGTTTTTGATGGAGTCCCAAACTCTCAGAGAATGCCTTGTAATAGGATTAAATATAGTAGGCCTATAGTGAATCTACCGTGAGGGGGTGAATTTCCATGGCCTTTATGGAAAGACAAAGAGGGGCATTTATAGTGTTATGTAGGGAGGCTAACTGGGCCACCTGGTAATATTTTGTTATTTGTGCGGTTCCCAAACCTCCATGCTGCCTGTGCCTATACAAAGTGGAACGTGATACTCTGGGGATAGAGTTATTCCAGATAAAGCGGAGGGTTATCTGTTGAAGTGTTTTCAAAAAATGCCCAGGAACCTGTACTGGAAGAGCTCTAAAAAAAATAGAGAACATTAGGGAGGAATGACATCTTTAAGGAGTTCACTCTTCCAATCAACGATATATGGTATTGGTTCCAACTTTCCAATAGTAGGCGAAGTTTACGGAGGAGTGGTATATAGTTTTGCATATACAACGTATCATAAGAGTTAGTCAGGCTCATCCCCAGGTAGCCCAGCGACCCTGTCATCTATTGGAATGGGAAGTTAGATTGCAGTAGAGAGTGTGTGTATGGGGGCATGGTAAGGTTAAAAGCTTTCGATTTTATTTTGTTAATTTTCAACCTGGAGATTGACCCGAACCTGGACAGCTCCGCCATGATTTTCGGAATTGTAGTGTGCGGGGAATGATATTATAGCAAGTATGTCGTCTGCAAACATGCTAATTTTATGGTGGACCCCAGCAATTTCGATTGCTCTAATATCAGGGTTATTACGGATTTTTATGGGTAGTGGTTCTAAGGCTAAAATGAAGAGGAGTGGGGAAAGTGGGCAGCCCTGCTTTGTTCCCCGCTGGATCGTAAAATTATCAAAGCAAAAGCCTTTATAACGGACAAGGGCTTTAGGATAGTTGTACAGGATTCGCCACGAAACTTCCAATGTTCTAAAACCGAAAACAGGCATGACCAACTTAGGGTATCAAAGGCTTTATAGACGTCCAGGGAGAGTAACACCTCACACATATTGGCAAATATGTGTGAGGTGTGTTATCCGACAAATGCTATCTGGCTTGGCAGCCTGGGATAAAACCTACTTGGTCCCTACCAATTATGAATGGTAAAGCCGTATTTAGTTGCGAGGCTAGGATGTGTGGAGGAGTTTAATATCTACATTGATTAGAGAGATAGGCCTGTAGTTTTGTTTGTCCAGCGGATCTCTTTCAGGCTTGGGGGATAATGGAGATAGCGGCTATGAGTGATGTCTGTCCTACTTGTTGGCCATCGCGTATCGCATTAAAATAATTAGCGAGATGAGTGTGAAGAAACGGGGAGAATTTTTTATAGTAAGTGGCGGAAAAGCCATCCGGCCCCGGGCGTTTTATCCCTTTCAGAGTTTTTAATCGCGTCTTTAACCTCAACTGGGGTGATTTTTGCAGCTAGTTGTTCCAAAAATGTCTCTGGGAGTGTGGGGAATGTGGTTTCTCTGAGGTATGCGTTTAGTAGCTCTGTTGGTATATTTTGTGGTTGGGAATATAATTTGGATAAGAACTGCCGGAATTCAGCTATTATAGTCAATGGGTTTGCTGTGACTGCGCCATGCTTTGTACGGAGCCTTAAGAAAGAGCTCACTATAGGGTGAGCGCGAAGTCTACGAGCTAGCGGCATTGTCGGTTTATTATTTAGTATATAGTATGGATGGCGAGACCAACGTAGTTTTCTTTTAACTATGCCCACGATACATAGATCTAGTTCTGTCTTAGCTTGCGTAAGCACTTTCATATTTTCTCGAGATGGACATTTTTTGACGACTTCTTTTAATTGGTGCACTTTCTTCTCTAGAATCGATTGTCTTTGCAAGCGTTCTCTTTTTTTCCCGCCGAGATGATGTCTGGATCAGGATACCACGGAGTACCACTTTATGGGCTTCTTATAAAGAGATAGGAGATGCAGCGGTAGTACTATTTAGATTAAAGTATTCCTCAAGTTCAGACGTTATTGAAGACACTATATCAGGGTGTGCTAGTAAAGAGTCATTAATGGTCCAAGAGGTATTGGTAAGCTTTTGACATTAGGGAATCACAGGTAATGGATACTGGACTATGGTGCGGCAGAAAAGTGTGTCAAGTCCTTGACAGTGGAATTAGCTTCCCACCAGGAGTCAACGAGGTGATATTGTAAAAGAAGTCTTTTAAAGTTATGTGAAATGGAATGTTGTGGTTGTATATGGGCATCAGGAGAATTACCGTGTTTCTGTCCAGGTTCGGATCTAAGATACAGTTGAAATCTCCGCATATGATAACAGCACTACTCTTGTTAGCTTCTACGGTTTCTAGTAGTTTTGTAAGAAAATTAAATTGTCTACAATTTGGGGCATAATATGCTACAATGGAAACCGGGACGTCTTGAACTACACCCGTTAGGATTAAGAAGTGACATTCAGGGTCTGATATGGTTGATGTATGAGTAAAAGGGACAGAGCGACCAAAACCGATAGTCACTCCCTTTGTTTTAGATGGTCCCGTTGCCGAAAAGAAGATAGGATAATGAGGAGAGAGAGAGCGTGGGGAGGAGGGGTCAGAGAAGTGGGTCTCCTGTAGGCATACAATATCGGCATGAATACTTTTATAGCAGCGGAAGGCTTTGGATTGTTTATTGGGGGAGTTGAAACCCTCCACATTCTGCAAAACTTTTTAAATCCATTGGAGGGTGTTTAAGAGATTATGAAAAATAGAGAGTATTCTGATACCCCAGCCCTGTGAGAGAGGGAGGGAGATGAGGGAGGTGGAGAGAAGGAAAGAATGGCCAACACAATGAAATAACATTGTAAATAAGACATGTAACTTGTCTGCGAGGAGCTGCTGTAGTAAACATAGCAGTAACTATCAGTAACAGCACACTGTGTAGGTGCCAGAGAGGAATTGAGAATTACCATAACAAAAAGAGAATTGAAGTGAGGAGACCCCCTTATAGGGGGAGGCATAGGAAGAGGGATGAGGGAGACTAGTAGGAAAGGGCAAATAGGAGGAGTAAGGAAGAGAGAGAGAGAGAAAAAAAAGGAGAAACTTACTGCCTACTGCAGTAATTAACATGCATTAGTCAAAGGTCAATGGAAGCCAACATCCAACTTTCCTCAACAACTGAGTAGCGGACTTGCCGCTGGAACTGAAGAACACATATCCTTCTCGGGAGTCCGGCTGGCAAACTTTAGACTCGGGAAATGAGGGACAACTGTAGTAGAAAAGTCTTGTGGGACTGTAGCTTAATTTTGTGGAAGTCAACATGTCTCAAGTATTGACAGCTAACTCTAACTAAAGAAAAAATGGCATTTATTAGGCCTAGTGTGGCGTAAAATGGGACTATTGGGAGTACCCCATATCTGGTTAATGCCCAAGTCCTGCCAAGAGTTCCCGTAGAAAGTTAGGCGTTTCTTGCGTTTACAAAACGGCTTGTCAGGGAGCCCAATAAAAGTGTTAATTTTTACAAAAAACGTTTCAGGAGGGAAGTTTTTAGGGATAATGAATAGTGCATCCTGCACAAGGGCAGATCTGTGGTTAGGTTCATGGCTCTGTCATTCCAGTCGATTCTCCTGGGCGATCTAGAGGTCTGCGAGTGCGTAGAAGACTCCTGGACAGGTTGCTGGAATTGCAAATCTTCGAAGCAGCGTCTCGCTCCTTCTGTGGATAAAATAGTTTGAGATCTATCATGGAAGGTAAATGTTAGTCGGAAAGGGAACCCCCACTTATATTGTATTCTGCTGTAGAATCTCCAAGTAGGGATTAAGGGCTCTTCTTTTTGCCAGCGTTGAAGGAGCTAGATCAGGGAAGATTTGGTATTCATGTCCTTAAAAAATTAGTTTTGGGGTAGCGTGAGCTGCTCGTAGGAGTTTTTCTTTGGTGCGGTGAAAGTGCATTTTTGAGAACTATATCCCTTGGGGGACCTCCTTGTTTATGAGCTCGCAGTGCCCTGTGGACTCGGTCCATCTCTAGCCTCTCTATAGAGATGTTGGGGCAGAGCTCCTGGAACAGGGCCGTTGTGGTGGACTGGAGGTCCTGGATGGATTCAGGAAGGCCGCGAATCCACAGGTTGTCCCTACAGGCTCTATTTTCGGGCATCTTCCAATTTGTCCTGGAGGATCAAAATTTCCTCATGCAGCTGCTCTATCTCCTTTTAATGGGACTCAAGGACCGTCATTGCATTATCCATACGATCTTCCAAAGCTGCTGTTCGGTAGCCAAGATCTCGGACCTCTTTAGTAAGTTTGGACATAATGTCGTCTGAAATATGTGTGAGCTCTTTTTTTAGCATAAGTTGTATTTAGGGGAAAAGAGAATCAGATATTGAAGTTGTGATAGCTTCTGAGTTGGTTGGGCCCGTAGGTGTGGAGATCTGGGCGGTTGAAGTACCTTCCATCGATGAACGAGAGGACTCATCTGAAGCGGCTAGTGACAGCGTCAGTCCTGAAGATCGCTTGGTCACTGTCTGAGATTGAGTTCTCTTCCCTTGTTTTGTTTGGGTAGGACGCATGGTTTCAGTGAATCGTTTAAGGAAGCAAGTAGAGAGAAGGGGGAGAAGCAGGGGTCTCCTTAGGCTGAAATCCTCTACTAGGCACCCAATGGCAGTTCGGCTACATTGGGGCCATGTGGTCACCCATGCGGCCAAATGTCACCTGAAGCAGTTTCCAAGGGCAGCTGAATCTAGGCTGGTGGTTGGGTGGCAGATACAAATCTATAGTTGGTGTCCTATAGTGGGTGGTCGGTTAAAATGAGTCCTAAGCTTATTCTCTGAATGGTAGTGAGTTCTTAATTTCACTTTTCAGCAAATAGATTGAGTTTGCGGTAGAGTAATAGGAGAAAGTGGGCAAACAAGATGGACTGGCGATTGGTGACGGCTTCTCACAAAGGGTAATTTGTTCAGTTAATTGTTAGGTCCAGCGAGGCAGATTCTGAAATTATGGGCTGCAGTTGAAGCTTTACTGTTGTGTAACAGCAATGGTATGTTAGAATATAACTTTAGCCACTAGGTGGCAGCAGTGTAGCACAAAATCAGGGAACTGAGAAGCAACTCCAGGGGAGCAGCCCTGTTATGTAAACCCCAAAATGGAGGCTCTGGATTGTTTAACCCCTTAACGACTGCCCCATCGGGAAACTATGTCCTGCCTAAGTGGGCTTTAATCCTAGAGGACATAGTTTTATGCATCCTCTTTGGATTAAAGCCCTGCAGGCTCTGGACGTGACAGCTCCATGCTGTCGGTACCCGCAGGTAGCCGACAGCATGGAGCAGTCATCCCAGGATGCGGGCAGTCCCCCCGGCATAGCGATCGGCGCTATCCAATGGATAGTGCCGATCGCAAAAAAGTAAACAAAAAGTAAAAAAAAGATGAAGTTTCAGCTCCCCTCATGGATCGCAACCATGGGGAACGCTGAAACTGCTCAGCGAGGTCCCCGGCGGTCCCCTGCTGTCTCCGGCGATGTCGGCGGCCCTCCGGTGAATTCTGTGCAGGTAGCCGAGAGACAGGCGATGCCGCCGGGGACCGCGGTGACCAGTCCCCGGACCCGCGATCGCCGTTTGCCGGCGGTAAACGGCGATCGCGAAAAAGTAAAAAAAAGTTGTAAAAAACAAAAAAGTTTCACCTCTCCTCATAGATCGGATCCATGAGGGGAGGTGAAAATACTCACCCCCGTTCTCCGAGATGTCCTGCGGCGATCTGCCATTGCCGCAGGGCTTCTGCGCAAGCGCGCCAAGCAAAATTGGCGGCGCATGCGCAGAAGCCCGGATCGCCCAGGAGATTTGAAATCTCCTGGCGCCCGGCTATCTACAGATAGCCGGGCGCCGGTAGATGTCAGTGGGGACCGCGGTAAGCAGTCCCTGATTTCGTGATCGCTGCTATCCCATGGATAGAGGCGATCACGGAAAACAGTTTTAAAAAGTTAAAAAGTGTATAAGTTTCATCTCTCCTCATGGATCGGATCCGTGAGGGGAGATGAAAATAGTCCCCAAAAGTCCCCAAAGCCCCCAAAATTGCCGAACATAACGGCAAAACTGCGCGGCCAAAATGGCGGCGCATGCGCAGTAGAGCCTAAGGCAAAAGTTGCCTTAAGCATAGTGACGTGCAGGGACCAAAGTGATTGGTCCCTGCTGACATGGGTGGCTGTGATACACCTATCACAGCCATCCATGTCATTTGTTTAGTAAATATCGCACACGATTAGTCCTGCGTATCTCTCCCGTCACTCAGAGTGATTTGTGACAGGAGAGAGATAGCAGCGAAAAATCGTGTGCGATATTCAGTGAAAAACACCGGAAAAAACCCCTGCCGTCGTCCCATATTTACCACCCCTCGTACCCTTATTACCCCGCTATACCCGCGTCCATTTTTTTTTTTAAATTTTGGGTGGGTAAAATATATTTTTTTAATTTTGTCTACCTCCTCACCCTGTCTTCGCCGCCCCTCATACCCTAATTACCCCATTTCGAAAACACCATGCGATTTTTCTACCTCGCCGATAATACGCAAATTCCCCCCAGAAACGACCCCGAGTATGACCGCTTGTCCAAGTTGAGGCCCCTTATTATTTTATTAAAAGATTATTTTAGAAAAATTTACACCCCAGAAAAAAATTTGGCGGTAGACGAGTTGCTCATGAGTTTCAAGGGCCGTCTATCTTTTCGCCAGTTCATACCATCAAAACGCGCTAGATATGGTGTGAAACTATATAAAATATGTGAAAGCGCGAGCGGATATACGTCCGATTTTTTTTTATTTATGTGGGCAGAGACCGTCACCTAAATCCCCCCAATTGTCCTGAAGATATCGGCGTGAGTGGGGAAATCGTGTGGGAGCTTTTGGGCCCTTTTTTAAATAAAGGGTACCACATTTACACGGACAACTACTACACCAGCATCCCCCTGTACAAGGCATTACATGACGCAGACACAGGTGCCTGCGGAACGGTGCGCAGAAATAGAGTAGGGTTCCCACAACCCCTAGTTTCCAGACACGTGGACAAAGGAGCGTCTTACGCGCTGGCAAAGGACCCCCCTTACTTGCGATAAAGTGGTGTGACAAAAAGGACGTTTATATGTTGTCCACCATTCACACAGACGCCTGCGTTGCAGTAAGGGAGAGGGGGGCTGCAACGCAGAAAATAAAACCGGTCTGTGTGACTGATTATAATAAATTTATGGGGGGGGGGGGGGGGTCGATTTATCCGACCAAGCTCTACAACCGTACTTGGTTAAAAGAAGGACGCGTGCGTGGTATAAGAAGGTAGCGATCTACCTAATACAGATCGCTACCTATAAACGCGCACGTCGTCTATAAGTTATCTGGGGGCACGCTGAGCTTCCTCCAGTTCCAGGAGGAGCTCATCAAGCATCTATTATTTGAGACCACCACACCTCGAAATGCATGGGAATCCGAGGAGGTGTGAAGGCTCACAGCGTGCCATTTTATGCACCCCATCCCGGAAACTGCGGGCAAAAAATACGCACAAAAAAGGTGTCGTGTCTGCTCAAAGCAAGGGAGGAGGAGGGATACGTGTTTTTATTGCCCCACGTGCCCATCCCACCCTGGCCTTTGTAGTTACCCCTGCTTTGAAATTTATCATACCGCTTTACATTACTAATTTTACTTTAATTTCTTTATCACTTATGCCACCCTATAATTTATTGTCCTGAAAAGCCAGAAGGAGGGGGGTGCTTTTTAGGGAGTCATTTTTATTTAGTTGCGCCCTGAAATCCAATAGGTGGTCTCTCCATTATAGGCCTAGCAATGTGTCCTGTATGCAAATTGGACCTATAATGGGGGTATTGTTAACACAGAACAATTACCACTATAAAATTTGGGGTACGTCTCCCCAGTTTTCCCTGCTTAAAACAAAGAAAACTCATGAAAATGACAAATTTATGGGAAAAAAAAATGACACAATCAGCTAAAAAAATCAAAATTGGGATTTTGTTCCTTCTGCTTTACTCAAATTCATAAAAAAATTGTGGAGTCAAAATACACAGTATACCCCTAGATGAATTCGTTAAGGGGTCTAGTTTTTAAAATGGGGTCATTTGTGGGGTCCCTCTATGATATTGGTCGCTCCAGGGCGCTACCAGTGTGTTATCGGGGCTAAAAAGCCTTCAAGCAAAATTTCTGTTCTGAAAGTCACCGACTACTCCTTTTATTTTGGGCCCCGTTGTGTATCCAGACATAAGATTAGGGCCACTTAGGCTATGTTTCTGAACACAGAACAAACGGGGGTATCCATTTTGGGGTGCAAGTCTTCATTCATATGTGCGCTGTACAAAAAAATCTTTCTATTAAAAAGACACAATCAGCTAAAAAAATCAAAATTGGGATTTTGTTCCTTCCGCTTTACTCAAATTCATTCAAAAGTTGTGGAGTAAAAATACACAGTACACCCCTAGATGAATTCGTTAAGGGGTTTAGTTTTCAAAATGGGGTCATTTGTGGGGGTCCTCAATGGTTTTGGCCGCTCAAGAGCTCTACAAGTGTGATATGGCGCCTAAAAAGCCTTCAAGCTAAATTTCTGTTCTGAAAGCCACCGACTACTCCTTTCATTTAGGGCCCCGTTGTGCATCGAGACATAAAATTAGGGCCACAATGGGTATGTTCTTGAGCACGGGACAAATGGGGGTATGTATTTTTGGGTGCAAGTCTTCATTTATATGCGTGCTGAAGAAAAAAAACTGCTTTTAAAATGACAGAATTGCCAAAAAAATGAAAATCCCAATTTTTTCCTTCTGCTTTGCTTGAATTCATTCAAAAATTGTGGGGTCAAAATGGTCAGTACACCCCTAGATAAATCCGTTAAGGGGTCTAGTTTTCAAAATGGGGTCATTTCTGGGGGTTCTCAGTGGTTTTGGTTGCTCAAGAGCTCTACAAGTGTGATATGGGGCCGAAAAGCCTTCAAGGAAAATTTCTGCTCTGAAAGCCACCGACTACTCCTTACATTTTGGGCCCCGTTGTGCAGAGACATAAGATTAGGGCCACAGTGGGTATGTTTCTGAAAACAGGACAAACAGGGGTATCCATTTTGGGGTGTCACTCCTTATTCTCATGTTCACTATAGAAAAAAATATGTCTTTAAAATGACATATTTGCAAAACTGTGAATTTTTATTTTTTCTCTTCTAAATTGCATTAACTTCTGAAAAAAAACTATGGGGTCAAAATACTCATGACACCCCTCAGTGAATACATTAAGGGGTGTAGTTTTTAAAATGGGGTCATTTGTGGGGGTAGGTATCATTCTGACACCTATGAGCCTTTGCAATCTTGCCTTGGTGCAGGAAAACAAAGTGTTTCTCAAAATACTGAAAAGTAATGTTAAATTTGTATGTCTCCTAAATGGTTAAAAAAAACACGAAAGTTTCTCGTCCGTATCATTGGGGGCCACAGCCTAGACCATGGGATATAGCCACTGCCCTAGGAGACGACACTAAAAGTGTTAGCTCCTCCCCCCTGGCTATATCCCCCCTGCAGGCACTCAGCTAATTAGTCTTTAGCTTAGTGTCTGCTAGGAGGCAGACGTGGCTATTCGCGGGAATCCGGGGAGTCGGGGCTTTTCCCTGGCTCTACTGGCCTCCCGGGGGAGACGCAGGCAGGGGGTGTCTCCACCACTACTGCGGCGTCTCACCCAGCGAAGAAATAGGGGCCCGACCATGCAATGCGCATCTGAGTCGGTTACCCGCCAGCCATAGGGCTCCCCCTCCCTGGAGTAGCGCACTGTCTGACGGTGACGCATAGGGAGAAGCACTGCTGGAACAGTCAACGCGCGGACAGGCTGCGGCCCCCAGAACATGGACAAGATACCCCGTTGGGGACTCCATACTGACAGCAGTGGCGGCAGCATTCCTGGCAACGCAGGGTACCTTATGGAGCACAGGACAGCAGCAGCAGCAGCTCTCCCGGACAGGGGCAGAAGCGAGGAAGGCTGCAGGATGCCGGCCGGCAGGCCACTTCCGGGCGCGGCGCTCCGGGGGGCGGAGCGCCGTCATCTCGGCCAGATAGCGTCACTTCCGGGTCGCGGACGTGCTTCCGGGGCAGGCCACGCCCCCTCCGACCGCGGCAAGTTTAAAAGGGGCAGCCAGATAGAGGACTGGCCGCTCTCAGCAGCTAGACACCTCGTCCTGCCTGCACTTCTGAGCCCAGCACTGCGCAGCTCTCAGAGCACACAGCAGCCATCCAGCCCTGCAGTTTTTCTTCTGCTATAGAGAAAGCACGCGGACAGCAGCAGCACCTCCTGTCTCGGGCACCAGCAGCCGTAACAATGCCGCAGCAGTCCCTGCCACAACACCTGCCGGGTCACCAACGCTGCGAGGCCGTGTGGTGGACCCACGTCGACAGCATCCAAGCGTCAGGACCAGAGGCTCCAGCTGGACCCGGGGAACCGCAAAACAGCTGCTAGACCGGGTAAGCCCTGCCCAAGGCAGCACTTCGTGGTGTTTTCCCCTCGCCTTCCCCTGTCCCCCCTGCAGGTACGCCTGTAACAGTAAGTAGCTTCCCCGCTACCTGGAGATTGTTTTCATTTGCCATGTCTGACCCTAGATCAGAGGGTTCCAGCCCGGCCAAGGGGAGGGTGAAGCATTACGCTTGCACTACCTGCAGCGTTAAGTTTGCTTGCGGTCAAGTCGACCCCCGCTGCGCTAGATGTGCCAAGACATGCGCAACTCCAGGGACCCCGGTGCCCCCCGCCGCCCTTGGAGCCAGGGCCCGAACCCCAATGGGCGAGGTCCCTGGCCGCTGCCGTTTCTGGTTTGGCCACATCCTCTGCGGCGATTTTACGCCGGTTAGAGCCCAGCTCAGACGCGTCCTCCTCGGAATATGCACGAGGGAGGGCACGCAAAAGAAGGAGGTCCCCTAGCAGCGAGGACACTCCCCGTAGATCGCGCCACACCAGGAGGTCGTCTAGACCCTCCAAGTCCAGACGATCCAGAGACTCTCATGGCTCTCATGGATCCAGGGAGTCCGTGCATACTTACCACAGATCAAGGCATTCTTCACGGTCGCGGTACTCTGCGAGACCGGCCCGGGCTCGCCATGATTCCCCTCGAGCATCGTGCTCACGGGCTTCTCAGGCCACGGCCCTAACGGCAGGAGAGAGCAGTGGGTCTGAAGACTACGACCACTCTGCGGGCTCGTCAGCTTCGGAGCTAGACGAGGAACAGGTGTCGCGCCTAGCCAGTCTAATGGACAGCCTGGTAATATCCGTAAGGGAAACCCTCCAAGTAATGGAGGAACCAGTAGAGACGGCTCCTTCCACGGTGTCGTTTAGACGGCAGAAGAGATCACGACAGGTCTTCCCAGACCATCAGGATTTTTCGGAGGTCCTTAAAGAATGGCAGAACCCGGACAAAAAATTTAGGCAACCCGGGAAAACTTGGGAAATTACATACCCAATCCCAGGGGGTCTGAAAAAGGGTTGGGCGGTACCTCCGGTAGTCGACCCGCCAGTGTCTCGACTATCTAGAAGCACAGCATTGCCAACAGTCGAAGTAGCAACTCTGGCTAATCCTCAAGACAGGAAGCTGGATACATTGGCGAAAACAGTGTTTCAAGCCACAGGCACTGCCTTGCAGCCGATTTTTGCGGCCGCATGGGTCAGTAAGACGTCCATAGCCTGGGCCAAACAGCTACGGAGAGACATTGTAGCAGGCGCTCCACCGAGTGAGTTGCTCGAAATGACAGACAATGTCATACAGGCAAACAAGTTTGTATGCGCAGCGGAACTAGACGCAGCCAAGTTTGTGGCTCGGGCGTCAGGTGCATCGGTCGCGGCAAGGAGAACTCTCTGGCTGAAGAGCTGGTCAGCCTATACAGCATCCAAGATGGCTCTAACAAAGTTGCCATTCGAAAGAAACAGGCTATTTGGACCTAAACTAGATGACATGATAAAAGACGCCACAGGTGGCAAGAGCATGTCATTACCACAAATGCCGGCAAGAAAGGAGAAGGTCCCATTAAAAAGGAAACCATTTTTTAGGTCCTTTCGGCGTTTTTCGTCCCGCCCAGGGTCAGGGCAGTGGTCCCAACCTACGAGAACCCGACGGACGCAAAGAAGGGCCCCTCTTTCAAAACAAGACAAGCGTGGCGATCCCGACCCGGAACATCCAAAACGGTGGGATCGAAGAGAGCTGCATGAGACACTGCCCCCACCCAGTGTCACCAGGGTGGGGGGCAGGCTCTCCCAATTTTGGGAGACATGGGGGAGGCGCGTGAGCGACAAGTGGGTACAGGAGATTGTGACATCCGGGTACACAATCGAATTCACGACTCTCCCACAGAATTCGTTCTGTAGGTCCAGAGTGCCTACCACCCCAGAAGGAGTAGCCGACCTACAGCAGGCAGTGCAGAATCTCCTGGCACAAGGGGTTGTGAAACCGGTGCCGGGGGCACAGGAGAGGCAAGGGTTCTATTCGAATCTCTTTCTTGTACCCAAGAAGGACGGCATAGTGAGGCCGATTCTGGATTTAAGGAGGTTGAATCAATTCATCAGAACAAAACATTTCCGGATGGAGTCAATCAAGTCCGTGATAACCTCCATGCAGCCGGGGGAATTCCTGTCCTCGATAGATATCAAGGACGCTTATCTCCATATCCCGATTCAGGAAACACATCAAAAATTCCTTCGTTTCGAGACACAGGGAAGGCATTTTCAATTTACGGCGCTACCATTCGGCCTGTCTACTTTGCCAAGAGTGTTTACGAAGGTACTAGCAGCAGTGATGGCGCTACTCCATGCGGAGGGTATATCGGCCATTCCATACCTGGACGATGTACTAATAAAAGCACCGTCGCGGGACGGCAACATCAGAAGTCTACGCGTCACAATGAAAACTCTAGAAGAATTCGGCTGGATAGTGAACCGCGAGAAGTCGTGCCTAATACCAACACAACGCTTGGAGTTTTTAGGCATGATATTCGACACCAGCCAGCATCGGGTCCTACTACCTCAAGCAAAGGTAGACAAGCTCCTGCAGGGTATCCGGTCCCTAATGCAAGGGAAACCGCTAACCATCAGACACTGCATGGCTATCCTGGGCCAGATGGTGGCAGCATTCGAGACGGTCCCCTTCGCCCAGTTCCGGTCAAGGAGACTACAACACCTGATATTGTCACGCTGGAACGGGTCCCGACTGACCCTGGAACAGCGAATCCGGATAACCCCTCAAGTCCAAGGGGTGCTGAAGTGGTGGCTGAAACCTGGGAGGCTTCAGGCGGGATGGCCTTTGGGCCCAAGTCGATGGATAGTGTTGACGACAGACGCCAGCCTTTCGGGTTGGGGCGGATCACTGAGGGACCAGTCTGTTCAAGGAGTTTGGTCTCAAAGAGAAACAAGGCTGCATATAAACATCCTAGAATTGCGGGCCATCTACCGGACTCTCCGACACTTCGTGTCCAGCCTCAAGGGGAAAAATGTACGCATCCAGACGGGCAACACCACAACGGTGGCCTATATTAATCGGCAAGGAGGCACACGGAGCGCGTCAGTAATGAGCGAGGTAGCATACATACTAACGTGGGCGGAGAAGCATCTGAGCTCGATATCTGCAGTCTACATTCCCGGAGTAGAAAACTGGGTGGCAGATTACCTAAGCCGGGAAAGAGTAGATCCCGGCGAATGGGGGCTGCACCCAGAAGTTTTTCGGACGATATGCCTGAAAGGGGGCACACCACACGTGGACCTCATGGCGTCCCGACTAAACTACAAAGTGCGCCCGTTTGTGACCCGAGCGCGGGATCCACAAGCAGCGGCAACAGACGCACTGACCATTCCGTGGGGGGAATACAAACTTCTATACGTATTTCCGCCAATCCCTCTCATACCGAGGATCCTAGGGAAAATCAAGCAGGAAGGGCGACCAGCGAAATTAATAGCGCCAGACTGGCCAAGAAGAAGCTGGTACGCGACCATCATAGAAATGCTGCCCGACACACCGTGGCACCTTCCGGACCAAAGAGACCTGCTATCCCAGGGGCCTTTTCTACACCCGGATTCCAGGTCTCTACATTTGACGGCCTGGCCGTTGAGACCGAGGTGTTGAGAAAAAAAGGTTATTCAGAGAAGGTCATTCAGACAATGATACGGGCCAGATAACCAGCCTCGTCGGCGATTTATTATAGAGTATAGAAGCGCTTCTTCACCTGGTGTGAGGAGAGGCGGGTACAACCGATGCAATTTTCAGTGGCTAGAATTCTTGCATTCCTACAGTCGGGCCTCGAAGTAGGATTAAGGGTAGGCTCGCTAAGGGGACAGGTATCGGCACTAACGGTACTGTTTCAAAAGCCAATCGCAAATAGGATGGCTGTACGTACATTCCTGCAAGGAGTCGCCCATACGGCACCCCCGTTTAAACCCCCGGTCCAAACTTGGGATCTTAATCTCGTGTTGGACACTATGATGGACCAGCCGTTTGAGCCGCTGAAGGAGATTTCTATGCGACTACTGACCTGGAAGGTGGTATTTCTCGTCGCTATCATGTCGATTCGTAGGGTCTCGGAGCTGGCGGCCTTGTCTATACAGACGCCATATATGACCTTCCACCAGGACAAAGCAGTACTAAGACCATCACCCGAGTTTCTACCAAAAGTAGTCTCGCAGTTTCACATTAATGAAGAAATTGTCTTGCCTTTTGATCCAGCACCAGTACACAAAAAGGAAAAAATACTGCATCACCTGGACGTAGTAAGGGCGCTGAGGATCTATGTGAAAAGAACAAAGGAATTTCGGAAGACCGACACCCTCTTCATTATTCCGGAAGGGGCCCGAAGGGGCTCGGCGGCCTCAAAAGTCACCCTATCGAAATGGATAAGGTCCCTGATAACAGAGGCGTATCGCACCTCAGGACGCTCGCCGCCATTTCGGGTTATGGCCCACTCCACACGGGCGGTAGGGGCTTCCTGGGCAGTCCGTCACGGAGCCTCAGCCCTTCAGGTGTGTAAGGCAGCCACCTGGACTTCCTTACATACGTTCTCAAAGTTTTACAAGGTCCACATAGCCGCATCATCTGACGCCGCTCTTGGCCGGAACATCTTGCAGGCGGCGGTCGCTTGACCGCATGGCCGAACTTTGAATGCCCACCCAATATATTGTTTTCGGGACTGCTTGTGGACGTCCCATGGTCTAGGCTGTGGCCCCCAATGATACGGACGAGAAACAGATATTTTTGGTATAACTTACCGTAAAATCTCTTTCTCGTCGCGTTCATTGGGGGCCACATCACCCACCCCTTGTTTATTTAAGCGGTTGCTGGAACTTTCTGTTCTTCGGTCATTTTTTGGCAGAAAATTACGCCAAAAATACGTATTTTGGTATGTATAAAACATAATATGTATAATTTTACTCCCACTGGCTTCCTACTGCTTGCAGACAGACTAATTAGCTGAGTGCCTGCAGGGGGGATATAGCCAGGGGGGAGGAGCTAACACTTTTTTGCTTAGTGTCGCCTCCTAGGGCAGTGGCTATATCCCATGGTCTAGGCTGTGGCCCCCAATGAACGCAATGAGAAAGAGATTTTATGGTAAGTTATACCAAAAATATCTGTTTTTCAAATGTGCATTCAGAATAAAGTAAACAGATCGGAATATATAGCTTAGCAAAAATTTGTACAGTATGTTTGCACATATTTGCGTAATTACAGTTGAAAATGTGAAACAATGACAATTTTCTCAAAATTTTCCCAATATTGGCACTTTTAATAAATATTCATAAATACTATCCGTCTATTTTTTCCACCTATATGAAGTACAACATGTGGCGAAAAAACAATGTCAGAATCACTTGGATATGTATAGCCTTTACGGAGTTATGCTATGTTGAACGACGCATGTCAGATTTCCAAAATTTGGCTCCGTCACTAAGGCACAAACAGGCTTTGTCACTAAGGGGTTAATCCACAATGGAGTTGATAAAGCTGCCTGCACTTGGGGAGAGAGAAAGGTGGTAGATGTAATGTGGCTTGGGTGTATGCGGGAGGGCTTGAGGACTGCTGGCTTGTGTAGGAGGGCCAAGGCTTCAGGCAGGATACTCCCGGGCCGCAAATAGCATTTGTCGGGCAGCCAAAGATGCGGCTCTGAGGACACCCACCCGGTCGAGGAGGGCTAGGGCGGCCTGTGGTGGCGATTTTTAGGGCCAACAGCGGCAGTAAAGGTCCTATTTTTGCCTCAGCTAGCGAAAGCGATGAAGCCCTATGTTTGCTCTTCTTGACTGCTCCCAGGGCAGGTTCTTTAAATGGTCTAATCATTTAATTTCAACTAATTTTCCAGTCGCGTTCCAAGAGCCATAACGTTTTCATTTTTCCATTGACACGGCCATATGAAGGCTTGTTTTTTGCGGGACACGTACTTTTTGATGGCATCATTTTTGGGTATATATAATGTATTGCATAACTTTTGTAAAAAAAATTTGTAGGGAGATTGGGGGGGAAACAAAAGAAATTCTGCCATTTGTTTTTTGGATTTTATTTTTACGGCGTTCAGGGTGCAGAATAAATAATGTGATATCATTATTCTCTGAGTCACACGATTCCGGCGATACCAAGTTTATACAGTTTTTTTTAATGTTTTGCTATTTTTGTACATTTAAAACATTTTTCTTACAGATTTGCTTTTGTGTCACCACATTCCAAGAGCCGTATTAATTTTATTTTTCCATTTCCGGAGCTCTAGAAGGCCTTGTTTTTTGCGGGATGAACTCTAGTCTTCATTTATCTAATTTTTAGGAGTAAAATTTTAATCGTTTTTTATTATTATTTAACATGGTTTTTTATTATTCACTGCATTCTCTGAGCAGTATATATAATATATTAAAGTAATTCTACAGGCCAGTGCGATTATGCCCATACCAAATAGTATTAGTTTTTTTCTTTTTCGCGACTTTTTTAGTTTAAAAAAAAAGTAATAAAAGTTTAAATCATCCTTTTGCCATATCTATAATAAAAAAATCTCGATGATAAAAGAAAAATACATATTTGGTATCGCCGCATCCGTAAAGGTAAGATCTATCAGAGTAGTGCATTATTTACCCCACATGGTGAACGTAGTCCGAAAAAAAAAAAAGAACGCCAGAAATGCACTTTAAGTCACCGTCTCCCAGAAAAAATGCAATAAAAAGCGAACAAAAAGTCCTATGTATTCTAAATTAGTACTAACAAACTGCAATACATTGCACAAAAAATGAGCCCTTGCTCAACTACGTCGACGGAAAAATAAAGTTATTGCATGCAGAAGATGCAGCAGAAAATCATTTCAAAAAATTAAATGTCTGAAAAAAAAATACAAGTACAACGGCAAAAAAACAAAAAACAAACAAAAAAAAATACTATACAAGTTTGGTATCATAGTAATCGTACTGACCCATAGAATAAAGTTATGCCATTTTTGTTGCAGTTTGTGCGACGTAGAAACAAAACGCACTGAAAGATGGTGGAATGTCATTTTTGTTTCATTTCAGTACATTATATGGTTCTTTAAATAGCACCATTGAAAAATACAACTCGTTCTGCAAAAAACAAGCCCTCATGCAGCAACATCGATGAAAAAAATAAAGGAGTTATGATTTTTTAAATGGGGGGAGGAAAAACGAACAGGGGGGGGGGGGAAGGGGCCTCGTCATTAAGGGGTTAAATAATGTACTAACTTCCTTCTCTGGGTCATTACGATGCAGGGATACCACATATGCAATTTTGTTTTTTTAATTTTTTACAAAGTAATGGGGAAGAGGTATATTTTTTGTTTTAGAGAGAGACTTATTTATTTTTTTAACTTTTTAAAAAAAATTTTCCCTTTAGGGGACTTCCATAAAGACCCATCAGGACCCCCTGATCACATTCCAGAGGTCCGATGGTGACAGCCCTTTACATGCTGCAGTCGCATAGCCCGCGGCATGTAAAGGGTTAACAGCAGAGATCGGAGGTTTTCTCCATTCTCTGCTGTATAAGAGCTGGTGCCTGGCTATCCTCTGACAGCCAAGCACCAGCTCTCCCTGCCAAAGAGACCATCGGCTGGCTTCTGACAAGCCGATGGTCTGTGTGGCAACCTGTAAACAAAGCAGTGCAGGAGTTTAAAAATAGAAGTGGGAAGATGCCAGCAGATCGGTAATATCTTCCTGCTTCTATTTTTAAAGTCCTGCACTGTTCTGTGTGGGTCTGTGCAGGCAAACCACACTGCCACAGCTTATGGCATTGTGCTCTGCAGGTCCCATAATGAAACATAGCCCGGAAATCTTCCGGGCTATATCACTATAGGCAGTGGAGCTCGTCCCAGAAAATTTCTGGGTGTGCCACTCAAGGGGTTTTAGGTGATAAAAGTATATCTTGGTACAATCCTATTAAGTTCTGCTCTTCAGGTGTTTATTACCTTGAAGTATGTTATGCGGCCAATTTAGGGTGGTTTCACTCGCAGCATATTTTTGAACCAATGCCAGAAATGGATTCAAAAATAATCAGTAATATAAAAGGAGAACTTACATTTCTCCGTCTTGCTGTGTTCACTTTGAGCCTTGGCTCAAAAATACTATGCCAGACCTGCAGGGGTGTTTTTCCTAAAACACTTTACGTGAAACTACATTCCAAGACTAGAACATTTTTATTTTCATACCAACAGAGCTGTATGAGGGCTTGCTTTTTATGGGATGACCAGGCATGGGCCACTTGGACATTTATGGTCTATAGGCAGTCAGTAACAAACAACATAATCGTCTTACCTTCTTGAGTTTCTCTTCTGTACGGGCTGTTATTAGTATATGTGATCCCATCTTTCCTAAATGATATGCCATTTGCTCACCAATGCCTGAACTTGCTCCAGTAACAATTACTCTTTTGCCCTTAAGCATTTCTAAAAAACAAAAAAAGTCAACATTTGTAACTATTTTACAGGCAACTTTTGTTTATATACTGATTATGTTGTGTCCAAAAGAGAAGGCCGATTGTAAAAGACCCCCCAATCCTTTTATTAATGTAGTTTCACGCCCTCTCCAAGACACTTATGTTTTTATAGTTGTGTCCTAAACTGTAAAACTTTATTTCAAATGTGGGCCTACAAGTGATTAAGGCTAAATGCACATGGGCACGCACCGATTCCGTGTGGGAAATCCAGCACGGAATCCCCCTGTGCCCGCTGCCAGCAACCCTGTTTACCTGTCAGAAATCTTCTCCTGTATTGCGGATGTGCTGGCCTGGCGTGCCAGCGCACATGCTCAATGCGGATTTCCCTGCGCTGTCGCCTACGCAATGACAGATCCGCGACACTTCTGTAATGGAAAAGTGCCGCAGCGTCAATGGCTTCCATTTACTTCAATGGAAGCTGTACCTGCATATCCGCTCTAAAATAGAGCATGCTGCAATTTTATTTTTGGCACGTAGCGGCCGCAAATACAACACGCTTGTGTGCGTTCAGTAGCCAACGGCCGCTGTGTTATTTCAATGGAGGTGGGTGGGGGAGCGAGAGGAGAGAAATCTCCTGCACTGCCCCACCCCTGCTGGCTGCTCCGTGACCCAGCCTGCTCTGCTAGCTCCCGTGCAGGAGCATTGGAGTGCGGAGACACAGGGACGAGTGTCGTGCATCATTTGCCTGACACTTGTCCTATGAAAATGGGCCTTAAGTCTTGCCTGTGGTAGGGCTTGATAATAGACTAACTTTTCAAATACAGTATCCAGCAATACTAAAGTGTTGCAGTATAGTGTACAAGCAGTCAACTGTAGGAACTAAAGAAAAATGGAAAAAATAAGTTTAATAAAATTGTTAC